>NC_056744.1:1352078488-1352158488 GCF_019279795.1 Protopterus annectens | reverse complement strand
CGATCTCCCATCCACTCGTCAAGATTTCTCTTGAACAGAGTCAGTGAGGGGCTCTGCCTCACATGGACTGGGATAGATAGATAGATGGATATGAATAAGTAAGTAAATAAAATGAACACAAAGAGCAAGTAGACAAAAACAAATCTATCTGCAATAATGAGTATGGAATATGTTTAATAAGTGAGAAGGATGGGCACCAGAATATGTCTAAGAAAATGTATTTCAATCACATGTAGAAAAGACCTTAAGCTCAAAGTGAAATGTACATAACCCTGCAATGTACCAACATAGTAGCAACACTAACATGTAGTATTTACATTCCAGTATAGTTGGCACTGCAATGGAAGGATCAGGATGTGTCCTAAGGCACTCAGTGCACTGAGCAACCAGCAACAGCACATAGGTACAATGACAGAATGTGGTGCATATTTTGTCAATGAGTAGGCACACCACCTGGTGATCTTCTACATGGTGAGAAGCTGATGCCAGCAAGCCATGCAGCATGTATTTGACATTACAGAATGCACATTTGTATTTGCATTATACAGATTGGTGTGGACTGCCAAGTGTCGCAGATACACTGAAATGTGTTATTCCTCCAGAGAAACAGACAAAACAGTGCATAGGGTACAGACATTCTAGAAAGCAAAATGCCATCTTTGTTATACATAAACAAACCCTACAGAGACATACACACTCTAGAGTGTCATGCAACCCCATGCAAAACAAACAAGTGCAATACACAGCAGGGGGGTTTCATATGGGCTAGAGTGGTGAGTTTGCAGACTTTATTTAGGGTGTTCTGTGAAAACTGTAACCTTGCAATAATGGTGTTTGAAAGTGCAGCTGAATAGAAACTATAACCAGATTGAAATAGGCTCACATAGTGCTGAAATAGGCTCACATGGTGCAAATCTGTGAAATTCTGTCTGTTAAAAACAACTTCTGGTGAAAACACCAAGTTCCAAATAAACACTGATGATAACAAGTCCAAGGTCCATGTATGTTGTATATATTTAAACCTATGGTTTTAGTATTCAACTGGTTCTGATGAAGTCCTGTTGGGATGAAAGCACTTAACCAGTTTCTGTTTTTTTTTTCTAATAAATTTTGTACTATAGAAAGTACTGTTGCCCTGGCAGTCATGCTTTGATTTTTGTACCTAAATTTAAACATTCAAGCTGTAATTTTATCAGCAGTGTTACTTGAATTACAAAATTTCAGTTAGTTGTGTCACAGCACCTCCTATCATCACACCTGTCCCCCCACTTTGAAGACTCAAGCTAGTTTTTCAAGTGCCC
This sequence comes from Protopterus annectens, assembly GCF_019279795.1. NCBI lineage: Eukaryota > Metazoa > Chordata > Ceratodontiformes > Protopteridae > Protopterus > Protopterus annectens. Next base: position 1,352,157,187 of record NC_056744.1, on the reverse strand, counting down.
CTTGAAAAACATTGCTTGAGAGGAAAGGGCCAAAATACATTACCCCATACCCTGTCTTGAGACCCCATCTGCATTGCTAACCACATTACAGTGTTGCACTGTCATATCTTATGCCTGCAGTCATAGGCTCCATCATAGTAACTTGAGATTTTGCTGGCTGGCTCTCTGTAGCCATAGATCCCCCTCAGACTCCTCCTGCCTCCTACTGAAAATACTCAGCACAAGTCTCTCTCTATCATGGTAAGGTTTCATCATGTTAACATGGTACAGTTTGTGTTCCTGCCTCCTGCCTAGTAGTTCTACCAAGTATTTAACAATACTGACCTTCCTTACCACTTTGAAGGGTCCCTCCCAAGCTGAATGCAGCTTATTGTGTCTGACAGGAATGAGAACCATAACCTGCTGCCCCAGAGCATATTCTCTGGCTCGAGCATTCCTGTCATACCAGACCTTTTTCCGCTACTGTGTTTTTGCCAGGTTGTTCTCGGCCAAGCTTATGAGTTCCCTGAGCCTTGTCCTGAGGTTTAGGACTTATGCCATAACAGACTCCTTGTGGGATTCACACTCACCATCCCACTCATCAAGAATCAAATCTAGAGGTCCCCTAACCTGATGCCTATACAGAAACTCAAAGGGTGAAAAGCCTGTGGATTTCTGGGGTACCTCTCTGTATGCAAACAGCAGATGGGGAAAATAGTTTAAACTGGTCTGTAAATGCCTGTAGCATGGTCTTCAGTGTAGAGTTTAACCTCTCCACAACACCATTAGTCTGAGGATGGTATGGGGTAGTCTTTAAGTCCTTCACCCCCACAGTGCTTCCACAGAAAAGACAGCAGGTCTGACATGAAATTGGTACCTCTGTCAGTCAGTATTTCCATTGGGAAACGCTATCCTGCAGAACATCTCTAACAAAGCATTTGCCACATTTTCTGTCTTAATGGAGGACAGGGCCACTGTTTCAGGGTACCTGGTAGCATAATCTACTACCAGTAGGATATACTTCTTCCCTGTGGAACTTGGGGTACTCAGAGGTCCCACAATATCCATTGCTATTCTCTGAAATGGCTCCTCAGTCACAGGCAAAGGCATCTAAGGAGCTTTGACCTTGTCTCCCGCTTTGCTTACTTTTTGGCACTGCTCACAGGTCCTGCAGTACCCTGTTATATCCCTTGCAATCCCAGGCTAATAAAAGCTCTGCGTAATACATCTTTTGGTACACTTTATTCCCATATGACCTGCAGAGGGAATGTCATGGGCTATGGCTAGAAGTGCCAGATGGTAGGCTCTGGGCACTACCAACTGCTGTATTCTCTCACCCTCTAGCCCTCCCTCAGGGGTCCATTCTTTATACAGTAATCCTTTTTTCCAGTATATGGAATTCCCTTTTCCTTAAGTATCAGGTGCCTCTCTAGCTTCCTCCTTCAGGCTTTGTGTGATGCAAATGCACTAGCTCAGTAATCAAGGAGCCTGAGTCTTCACCACTAGCACCAGTGAGGGGCATGCACATTGTGAAGGATAACAAGTACACACAAACAGTAAAGTACAATTTCCCTTAACAGCACACAGACATCACAGTCAGTCTGGGGCTGGTTTCTCCCTTTCTCTCAAGATCCCCGATAAGACTCCCACTGGCACAGTTATAGGGTCCAGATCCTGGCTGAGTAGTCAAGTCAAAACCTTCAGCATCCTCTCTGTCCAACCAGTGCTTTGTGTCCCTCCCCAAGTAGCTGACTCACACACACTTTGAGATATGAGTTATATGTAAACACACAGACACTCCTGGGGAAGGCTGGCACAGGTTCTCCAGCTATGCCCCCTTCTCTCCAGACTATAAGGTAGAAATCACTGCCACCAACCACTAATATCAACTACTATAAGGCCCTTCCCAAAGGGTGACCAATTTCACTGTGTAATATTACTGTTATCCAAATAGTAAGTGTGACTAAACTGCATGGCCTATTGGCGTGGCTTTGTACAGTATCAGCAAATACATGCAAGTACTCTAGAGCTTAAATTATCTCTACACAAAACAGCCACAGTTGAAAGGTTTAAAAATATTTAATAATAAATAATAAAAGCACAAGACAAATCTCATCAATTCAACACAGTGCTAATCAAGAGTTCAGAAATCACAGGAAATGCTTTAAAATAATACTGTAGAATAGTCTGACATAAATATATAAAATAGCTAGACTAATCTGGCTATTTCTATCTATCTGTAAGAGAAATCACTGTTCTAAATAAATATCTTACTTACAGAGCAAAGGTGGAGTGCTGGTGAGTTGCTGTGTTCAGGTTCAGACAAAATCCAAAATGCTCAAATCTTTCCCTCTGAAAAAGTCTTAAATTGATAAACACCCAGTACTGTTGAGCCATTTCACATTACATATTTTTTATCACTTCTTTAGTTTCCAGGCTAATAGAAACTCACAATGTACATTTCTTAGTAAGGTGCACCTGGCCAGGAAGCCACAACAATAAAATACATTATACATGCAAAGCCTTAGTAATTATCTCTTAAATCAAGGCAATAGAAAGAATTTTCTGGCCCAGAAATCCTATATCTGAGCTTGAGATCAAACACAATACTTGACTTATTAGCTTTCTTCCAGCAGAGTGCACTGTGGTTACATGTTTGAAGCTCAGGACATATAAAACAGTTTTCTTACATTTAGTTTTCTTACATTTGTAAAACAGCCTGTGGATTACTGCCTTCACACTTTGTAATGTAAAGTCTCAGAGCTGAGCTTGTCTCAACTCTCTCCTTATAACTCTTCCCAGCTCCCATTCCACAGAAAGCCTGGTATCCTCTGACAGCGGTGCCTTATTGTCAGCCTAGGTACTACTACTCACCTCTGCCCTTGTAGTCATTCTTTCCAAGGGAACATCAGTACCCACCAGCAACTGTGGCTCACTTTCAGTCTCACTGATACTGGGTAGCTCTCTCACTGAAGTAGCCATCTCACCAGTCCTGCCTTCAAGTGTGCGGTCTGTCTGGGTCCCCCCCAGGCAACCAGATGAACATGCCCCTCTCCAAGTCTGACTGTGTATAACTGCATGCACACAAGGTAGTGCATTATCAAAATCATTCCCTATCAGGACATCTGCAGGGATATCCTCAAGCAAATCTACTTGCTTGCTTCCTTTTCCACTCTCCCAGTCAAGATGAACCCTAGCCAAAGTTATTTGGAATGGGGTCCTTCCTAAAGCTCTGACTAGAGTAGACTGCCCGAGCAAGTAAGGCTCCTCTTTAACCATTGCAGGCTTCAAAATGGTTAGGGCAGAGGCTGTGTCTTTCTTAGCAGTGGCCTGTTTCCCATCTGCTAAGATAGAATATAACTTCTTGTGGTAGTTTGGTACCCTTATTGTCTCCATACAAGTTACCACTGGCATTCTGTTATTCCCACTTGCTGGCTCCTCTACCTTTTATTCACCACCTTGCCTCCATGGACATCTATTTGATATATGGCCACATGGGTTACATTTAAAACATTTAACCCCTGATCATGGCCTTGTACTTGAGCTAGAGGTTTCACATGTTGCTGGTGGACTCTGCTGGGGTGGTTTAGGCTGCCCACTCTATGTTCCCTTAGATCCATGTGAAGCACTGGGTATCCCTTTCCTGTACACTGATTAAACTGCTTGATAAGTAGCGATCCCCTTTTTTCCCCATCTCATCTGTGACATTGCATTCCCCCTCCACCAACCAGAGTCGCATGTCCTCAGCCAAATTGCTAAGGGTTTTTCCCTCACCAAAAGGTCTGCCAGCCCTTCAAAAGTGGTGACCTGACATCCACTTACTCACCTATGAAAATAAGTGCTTAACTCAGCAATATAATCACACACATTTTCATCTGCCTTGTGTCTATGCTCACAACACTTTTTTCTATAAGATTCAGGTATTAACTTACAACATTGTAATAAACAGTGCTTTACTTTCTCATAATCTAAACAATCAGTATCAGATAATTTAGAAACAGCAGTTACAGCTCTACCATGGAGTAAGGGAGTCAGGAATTGTACCCAGAGCCCTCAGTCAACATTATACTGTTTGCATATGCTTTCAATTATATGAATAAAACAATCAAAATTATCACCTTCTTGATATTGAGGAAAAAGTTTACTGACCTTTATTGATCCTTGAATATGATTACTCCCTTCCCCATTACCTCCATGACCCTGGTGAAGAGTCAGCATTTCCTTTTTATATTGCCTCTGCCTCTCATTTTCTTCAGCTTCCAAATGCCACAGTTTCTCTGCTGATTCTGCTTCGACCTCCAAACACTGAAGTCTGTCTGCTGATTCTAATTCCAAATGTTTAGACTCCAGTTCAAGTCTCTTTAACTCCAGATGGATTTTTAAGTCCGGTGAGGAAAAGTTAAACTGTCCATTTTCTGAGACCTGTACATTCCCAAGGCCAATCTGGCTGTCTTCCTGGTTGCTGGTCTGTGATGCAGCTGTGACTAGGGCTGCAATCATTTCCTCATTAGTCAGGTTGCCATGCACCACTCCTCTGACTTGGCACATCTCAGCAAGCTGGTTCCTTGTCAGCTTGCCATAATCCTCTGCTGACATCCTTGCCTGCTCTACCTGACTAACTAAGATAACAAAAAGTAAATAAATAAATCTATTGTGATATGGAACTCTGAATGTTCACCATGTGACTGCTGAGAGAATGCACACCTTTACTGATAGCTGCTTACAGGCTATAGAAGTTCAATATCCACACCATTGTTACCAATATGTAATGTTGTGATCCCACCAATGCCACCAATATGTGACATCCAGCCACCTTTGATCCCATAATCAAGGAGCCTTCTATCCTCACAACTGGCACCAGTGGGGATGCTCATTAAGAGAAAGACAGATACACATACAGTATATCCACATGCAGCTCTCTGCATCAAACACAATCAAGCACAATTTCCCTTAAAAGCACACAGGGAACACAGTCAGTCTGGGGCTGATTTCTCCCTCTTTCTACAGATCACCAGTAAAACTCCCCACTGGCATGGCTGTAGAGTTGAAATCTCAGCTGTGTGTCCATGCCAAGACCTCTGGCACCCTCTCTGTCCAACCAGTGGTTTGTGTGCCTGCCCAAGTAGCTGACACACATGCTGTTTGACATTTGATACACACACACACACACACACACACACACACACACACACACACACACACACACACACACACACACACACACCTGGGAAAGGCTGCCACAGGTTTAGTAGATATGCTCCCTTCTGCCCAGACTATAAAGTAGTTATGACTGCCAGCAGACACTCCTGCCAGCTACATTAAGGCTCTTCCAAGGGTACCCAATATACTGAGTGAAATTAATATTAATACAAATAGTAGTTTGACCAATAGCAAGGCTATTAGAAGTGGCCCACACAGTGTCACCAAATAAATATGCAAATATTCTCAAAACTTAAATATCTCTACAAAGATCAGCCACAATAAAAAGTTTAAATATATTTAATAATAAATAATAAAAGAACAAGAAAATACTAAATATATATTCACAGTGGGTCTATATTAGAACATCGAAGTTTCAAAACTTTGAATGTTCTAATATCGAACCCTATTCTGTGAAATCTGAAAATATCAAAGCAACAGAAAAACGAATTCTTTCCTAGGGAAAGAATTCGGTTGTCCGTTTCTGTTCCTTCGGTATTTTCAGCTCTGTGGTGGAAAGTTACAGGTCCGGTTCAGGTAAGTCCGTGATTGAGTGTGGGTTAGGTTAGTTAGGGTTGGGGTGCGGGTTAGGTATGTGTGCCATTGTGTGGACGTGAGGGTTAGGGAGGGTTAGGTGAGTTAGGGTTAGGGCACGGCTCAGGTAAGTGTGCGATTGTGTGGACATGAGGGTTAGGGCAGGGTAGCTGAGTTAGGGTTAGGGCGTGGGTGAGGTGAGTGTGCGATAGTGATGGACTTTAGGGTTAGGGTTTGGGTTAAGGTAAATGGATAGTTAGTGGTGTGTGTATAGTTTACTGTAGGGTTAGGTGTAAGATTTTAGGTGTATGTGTGTGGATTGCTGTTTGTTTGGTGTGCTTGTATTGTGTGTATGTGTTTTGGAACAGCAATTTTTTTCCCTAGGAAAAAATTCGCTGTTCTGTATGTTCAATGTTTTCAGCTTTTGCTGAATAGGGTTCGATATTAGAACATTCAAAGTTTTGAAACTTCAGTGTTCTAATATAGACCCATTCACAGTGACATCAGAGTTCAAATCACAGGAAATATTAAAATAACACTGAAGGACAGGCTCAGACAAATAAAGAAAAACAATATCTAAACTTAACTTCACTATATTCTTGACTGAATCTAAGAGAAATATACTATTCCTTACTTACTTAATAGAGCAAGGCAGATGATGTGGTGAATGGTCCTTCTTTGCTAGGCCCAAGACAGAATACAGAATACTCTGTCGCACTAAGAGTCTTCTCAAAATAATATCTAAAATATTACTTCTGGGATAGCTTGCAGAATGACATCACTTCTGGTCATCTGAATTCTAGTTCCCAAGCAACCCCCCATTGCTGGAAGCTGGCAGGATTTAACACCTACCTGTAAAAATGCACACACAAGGGCTTTTGCTCAGATCTGTGGGAGGTGCTGAAAGTCCTAAAACAATTTCATAATGCCATGCTTCCAGAGTAGTAATTATTTCACACCAAAGACAATGTAGAAATCTTCCTAGTACAGACTTTGTGTCTCTGGCTGCACCAAATGCTTTGAGATAGCATCTTTATGACCTAGCCTGTAAAGTGATTTCATTTCAGATATATTTTAAAGTTTGCTGGACTGAGGTTAACCTTCCAGTTTCCTCTGTTAAAACATATACATTTAAACACCTACAGTAATACATGTTAATTTCTGTTCTCTCCAGTAGGGCACTCTGTGGATACATTTCAAACAAAAGCACTTTACAAATACCTTTTCAACACAAACATATGTACAAGCCAGTTTGATATACACATGACATACAGTTCTAATACATTTGTAACACAAACATCTTGTATAACTCAGTTTGAGATTCACAAATGACATAATTATTTACAAAATTGCAGCTAGCTGTGCTGGCAGTACCACCTATCATCACTATTTGCATGGCACCAAATCCCATTCAATACATCAGTAAACTTCTAAGAATCAGTCTCTTCAATAGTATGAAGAATCATGGATAGCTAATTTATAGAACAGACTGTAGCCACAGATTACTAAGGTGTGCAGATACCAGCCTTCTGTGTTCAGTTAACAGAATACCATGCTGTTAACTGCCCACTGAAATAAATTGGCATATGTACCCAATATTCACATATACTTAAAGTTCTGGGCTCAGAAATGGTATTGTACAGGCTTTGATGAAGCAAAATACTATGCAACGTCCGAAGTGGATTAGTTCTCTGTAACAGAAAGAGCATTATTTACATAGGTCAGGTCCACATGATGCCATGTTTGCATGCAGATCTGAAATGCTGAGTAGCATGCACATTGCTCAGTTTTGAGATGATGTACTCGAATATACCAGGCTTTTAAGAATCTCTGCCCCTTGCATACTATGCAGCACCAAGCAAGGTGTCCTTGCATATAATGCAAGGTTTTCTGAATGGTGGTGGATGTCTCCCATCCTACCATGTTTCCAGAAGAAGAGGCAGGGCTCACTCAGTTTTTCTTCACAGGCCAGCATCTCTGTTCCTTGATGGCAGTTGCTCTGCACAATGTCCAGTGTCATTATGACCACTTTTATCCAGAGTCTCCAAAACTGGGAGTAGTGCTGCAGGCATAACATGACTAGTTACAACTAGTCTATCAAAATTGCCTTGTTATTTCAGTTGTCCATTTCTTCAGCCATTGAAACAACTGAGAAAAGCACAAACTGTTTTCTTCCTAAGTTTATTGCATAAGCTATGCACTTTCCTTGGTGTTTATTAGTAATCTATCTAAGAATTGCTTTGGTTTGTACTCTAGTGAGAACAGAGAATTGACTGAGCCATTTCTAGGTTTTTGATTGTCTTAGAACCTTGAAATATGCTATTTTGCTATGGAACAGTGTATTCATTTGAATATTTGCAGCTTTTCTATGTGGTTATAAACTGCGCTCATTTCCAAGAAAATGCTCATCACACAGCAGCATTTAACTGAGCACTGTATAGATGTAGGTATCTCAAGCCATATCTTTATCTATATCACTTAGCCTCTCCAAATTATTACTGGTTAGAGTGACTAGCAATATCTGTGGTATGGACAGCTGCCCAAAATTGTGCTGTGAGGTACACTGTGCAATACTGGTCCAGATCATAACCTATAACTGAGTTACTAGTGCATATTCAGTAGTTACTTAGCATGGTTAATTTCCTCTGTATATCTCATTCTATTGAATATAGTATTCCATGCATTCAAACTAATTCTCCAAATTAAAAATAAAAGAAATAGAACACATAGTGTCCACAAAGCATGGCTTTATTGGAATAAAAACAACTGGTAAGAACTTTTAGCATGCACGTACAGTATATACACTTCATCAGACAAGTTAAACTTTCATTGACCCGGTATATATACCTTCACTATAATCACGTGATCAAAAACCCTCCTTTCCGTTACTGTGTTTCAGTTTAAAATAGCAGTATTATAAACATAGTTACATTGTTAAAAACATAACTCAGCAGATATCTCAATATACTTAAAGCAGTCACTATTACATATTGTTTTTTTAAATTTACACAATTTTAACTTAATTTAAACTACCATATATAGACTTGTTACTAGTCACTTAAACACGACTCCTCATAATAATAATTAACAGCCAATTAAGGAATAGATATCACATGTGGACATCCAGAATCCAAGTTCAATATTGCACTTGTGGATAAAAATATCAAAAGCAGACTATTTTTATTTATTTAACATTTGCTAACCGGGAAAGTCCAACTTTTAACAAAGCCAATTTTCAGCGGAGGCCTGGGGAGAAACACTCCAGAGACATGTCTTTGTAATGTGGGAGGAAACCCACACGAATGCAGGGAGGACATGCAGGCTCACACAGAAGGAACCCCAGCTGAAAATTGAACTGGAGACCCTCATGCTGGGAGGCAACAATGCTAGCGCTGCACCACTGCCTTCAGCAATTTCATTTAAACTGGGTGGTAGTGAAGCATTCAAACAAATTTGCCACCATAATTCATGTTGTTTCATGATAATGCTCCACGGACCATCCCCTTGGATTCCGTTCTACATTCTCCAATACAGTAAATAAAAAATAATGGCCTGCATTATTCTTAATATGCTTGTACAGAAAGTTAGTGATTTTTTTTCTTTTTAATTTCATAAATATGCTCATAAACACATTCTTTTCCTTTACACTCTGTCTTACCTATGTAAAATCCATTACATAATTTGCATAGTGCTATGTAACCAGTGCTATGTAAACAACTTCATAATTACATTTATATCTTCCTGTTATTTTTAATTTTTTCTCCTATACTTAATATTTTGCCTATTTGTATGTACTGACATTGATTGTATGTTTTGCATTTAACCATATTCCACACATTATCTTTTCTATCTTTTGCTATATTGTTAAATATATTCTTAAAATTGACTCCATTCTTATATAGTATCTGAGGACGTGGACTTAGTTTAGCATATACATCTCTATCATTTTGTATAAGTTGCCAGTTTTTAAATAGTATATCAGTAATACTCTGACTATCTATAGAGTATATAGTAATGAATGCATGCCCAGCCTGGTCACTATTTTGATTGATCTTACTGTTACTTATATAATCACATACCCTCTGCTGATAGTCTGTATTAGAACTTTGTCTCACATTATTTCATATATCTATTCCAGATATTTAAACATTATTCAATAATAGAACATAGATACATTGTTTTTTTAACTACTTCTTCCTTTATAGAATTTACCATAGCTAAAGGATAGCCTCTATTCAAAAACATGCTTCACAGTAAATCACATTCTTCTAAGAATTATTTGAAGTCTGATACCAGTCTCACCGCTCTTACTATTTGGCCCTTAATTACTGCTCATTTTTGATGGAAAGAATGGGTACTGGTACAATGTAAGAAAGAATTTGAATATGTGGGTTTTCTATATATACACAATACTAAACTTTTTGTTACTTTATTTTTGGTTAATTTGACATCCAAGTATGAAATAGATTATTTTCCAATATTATAGGTAAATCTAAGGAATGAGGTAATACTGTCAATGTAATTTATGAATTCATGCATTTTTCCTAGTTCATCGGTCCATGATACAAAGATGTCATCTACAAAACATATATACATACTCCATGATGATTATACTGACTGTTGAAAACAAAATTATGTTCACATGCTGCCATAATTAAATTAGCATATAAGGGCCTGCAGGCTGCACCCATGGCTATCCCTTTCTTCTGGTGGAATAAGTGTCCTTTTATTATAAATTGAAACATAGTAATGAAAAAGAGGGGTTTTGAGCACATGACTATAGACAGGGTATATATACTGGGTCAATGACAGTTTAACTTGTCTGATGAACTCTCAATAAATGCATGATGAAAGTGCTTACCAGTTGTTTTTATTGCAATAAAGCCATGCTTTGTGGATGCTACATGTTCTATTTCTTTTATTTTTAAGTTAGTTTTAAGTATAGTTGGTATTACGGATAATTCTCCAACTTCTCGGTCTTCCTTCTGTTGCTGGCCTCATAGCACTTGGTTTCTTTACACAGTGTATGAACTGCCTGATATACTAAGATAATGATCATATACTAAGTATAAAACATTCTGTTTGCAACAGATGTGAGTATTTAACTAACATGGAGGCTTCAGTCTCAGAAAAGGACAGGGTACAGCAGCACATACTTCCACAATGCTCTACATAAACCATCAATAAAATGTCATATGTTGAGGCTAGAAAAATTCCTTGTTAAAGTTAGGTCTCATTGAAACTCTGACCCTGCATCATCTTTTGTCATACTTCCAACAAAGAGGCACCAGGATTTATATTATCCCAAATCCAGTAATATGGTGGTGATCCATGTGGATGTGAATGACTTGGCATACAAAACCTTGAGGGATATGCATTGCGACATGTTGGAAAGCTCAACAAATGTCACAAATCCAGGCAAGACTCTGGTCATGAGCAGAGACCTATCTCCAAGAATGATGCCTAGATACAAAAAAAGGATGAAGGCTAAATGGTTGGTGTCATTTCATGGAGATCCATGTTGGGGTCTATATTATATTCTCAAAAGCCGACAATGTTGAATCTGACATTGTCGGCATGAGAATATTGAACGCTCAGAATCTCGAGCGTGTAAACGGAAATCTCCGTAAGGGAAGATTTACATTTACTGCAATGTAGTGTGGTCTCGGAGTTGGTATATTTAAGTAGTGGGGGATGTGGGGGGTGCAGGGGACTTCCCCCCTTCTTAAACCTGTTAGGGTACTTTTTTCTTTTTTGTTTTTGTCTTTTTGGAAGGTCGATGTTTGAAGACATCGACCATATAGTGTCGACCATATGTTGTTCGATGTTTTCAAACGTTAATCTTATAATATAGACCCCCATTTTGTGCCAGTATGGGGCAAGGTGGTCAATAATCCTACTTGCTTTGTTAAGAGATGGTCTGCATCTATCATTCCAAAGCTTCTGCATACTGGATAAAGCCTTTTCTGCCCTCATAGTGCCTTTTTTACACAGAATCCAGCTAATGGACATTCCAACATAGCCAACATCAAAAATCCAAAACAGGATCACATTAACGTTGCTCAGCTCAATGCCAGAAGTCTGAATAACATAATACCCAAACTTGAGGCTGTCTTGGCTCAACACCAGAAGTTTGAATAACAAAATAACCAACCTTGAGGCTGTCTTGCATTTGGAGCACATCCATGTCTCACTGCAGTTTGGTTTAGATGTTTGGAAAGTGCTTCCACCATACCTGCTCTTTTTGGACATTATGCTTTCAGACCCAAAGGTGACTATTGTGGCTTTTTTATATTTGTTAGGGAATACATCACCTCTATGCAGCTGCCCGGGGATTCATAAACAGAGCTCACTGAGCTCCAACTCAAGCTAAACAAAAACAACTGTCAGTTTACAGCCTGTTACAGCACACCATCTACGTCCCCTGAAATTCAAGTACAGTTTCTAGATGGAATTGATGAACTTCCTAGAAACAAAAATGTCATTATTTTGGGCGATTTTAACCACCATCAATAAACTGATGCACCTATGCCTCAAATGTAGGATATGCCAAAACTTCCTAGAGTTCACAAACAAAATCTCTCTGGAACAGGGATATTATTCTCCTGATTCTTATGAACATTGCTTCTTCTGGTATTCCTCCATGGTATCTCTTTCCCCAGTTAAATCAGAGCATAATCTAGTGACCTTCAATATTGTAACCATGAAGATACCAATATCTCAGAATTCAAGGATTTCATAGGTATAAATATCAACAAATTCTCTGATGAAGTTTCAAAAATCACTTATTCCAGTATAACCTTAGATATGACCACAGCCGGAAAACTACACAAAATAATTCTATGCCCACTTACATAAATGTATAGCATTGACACTAAAGTTCAACACTTCCACATAGCTCCATGCCTCTTTAACACCACCAACACAGCTTTGTTCTCATACAGATATTCACATCAACATACCCCGATGCAAATACTCCATAATTACACTAGACTACTATACAAATACCTAATCCCTCCCATATACTTAAAAATTAACATAAAACTGAAAGGTGACATACACCCAAACCACAGTCCCAATACTAACCACCTCACATTAAACCAATCATTTTTTAAAAACACGCAGACCACTGCTAACTCTGCCCACAGTACATCATACCTCCTACTTTTAAATATGAACCTCAGGAGCCTTGCAAATAAAATACAATAATTTCATGCCTCTCTCTCTCTCTCTCTCTCTCTATTCACCAGGAATAGCCATTTTAACTGATACCTGGCTAAAACCTGTGGTAAGCAATAACAAATTATTGCCCCAAGGTTATAACATCCACAGACAAGATAGAGGAATCAAACGTGGTGGTGGCATAGCCATCAAATACAAAAGTAGTCTAAAAATTGAGCGTCTAGATCCAAGCCCACCATTACTTAACAGCCCAGTCAAAATAGCCCCCATCAAATGCATAACAATTATAGCAGTTTATATTACACCTAGAAATAATCCATACATAATTGAGGACTTACTCCACTGGTTATCCCTAACTTTTACACAAGAAAGAACAGTAATGGGTGACTTTAAAACCAGTTGGCTAAATATACCTCTGACACTCCTTCAAATTTCATAAACTTATACAAATTCTCCCAGCTGATACAATCCCCAGCCAGAGCAGATAAAAAAAAAAAGCACACAGTCAGTATTAGACTGGATCATAACAAACAAACCGTCACTAATCAAGCACTCAGTTTGCCTCCCAGACAGCATTAGTGACCACTCACCTACTTACATGCTGAGACAATAGCAACACCCCCCAAAAGTAATTTATACAGACAAATTCTAACATAAAATATTTTTACCTCAAACCTTTATACCAGTCCTACAACAATGTGACTAGACTCCAGTATTAACACTCCCACTAGACACAGTCATATTATATTTCAACAATACTTTAGAAACATATTAAACCCAGCCACTGGGGATGCACAAGGCAGTGCATTTCTTTGTGCCGGTCCCAAGCCCAGATAAATGGGGAGGGTTGCGTCAGGAAGGGCATCCGGCATAAAATTTTGCCAAATCATACATGCGGACAACAGTACAGATAAACATAATGGATCGGTCGAGGCCCGGGTTAACAACAACCGCCACCAGTACTTTTGGCCAACAGGGTGCTGGTGGAAACTGGGCTACTGTTGGCTGAAGGAGGAGAAGAGGGGGAAGGCATGCCCGAAGGCAGGTAAAGGCTAGGACTTTGATAGTGAGGTTCCAAACTTTGGATGTTGGCAGTATGACTGGTATAGGGAGAGAGCTAGCAGATATGATGGACAGAAGGAAGGTTGGTATACTATGTGTGCAAGAGACCAGATGGAAGGGGAGCAAGGCTAGGTGTATTGGAGGCAGGTTCAAATTGTTTTATCATGGTGTGGATGGGAGGAGAAATGGCGTAGGTGTTATCCTGAAGGAACAGTATGCTAAGAGTGTTTTTGAGGTGAAAAGAGTGTCAGATAGAGTGATGTTTATGAAGCTGGAAATTGATGGTGTAATGATGAATATTGTTAGTGCATATGCTCCACAAGTTGGGTGTGCGATGGATGAGAAGGAAATATTTTGGAGTGAGTTGGATGAAGTGGTGATGACTGTACCCAAGGGTGAGAGAGTAGTGATTGGAGCAGATTTCAATGGGCATGTTGGTGAAGGGAACAGAGGGGATGAAGAAGTGATGGGTAGGTATGGTGTTAAGCAAAGTAATGCAGAAGGTCAAATGGTAGTGGATTTTGTGAAAAGAATGGACATGGCTATGGTGAATACATATTTTAACAAGAGGGAGGAGCATAGGGTGACATACAAGAGTGGCGGGAGATGCACACAGGTGGATTATATCTTATGTAGAAGGGCCAGTCTGAAGGAGATTGGAGACTGTAAAGTGGTGGCAGGGAAAAGTGTAGATAGGCAGCATAGGATAGTCATGTGTAGGATGACATTGGTGATCAAGAGGAGGAGGAGGAGTGTGAGGGCAGCACCAAGGATCAAATGGTGGAAATTGAAAAAGGGTAATTTTGAGGTGGAGTTCAGGGAAGAGTTAAGACAGGCACTGGGTGGCAGTGAAGAGTTACCGAATAGCTGGGAAACTACAGCAGAGCTAGTAAGGGAGATGGCTAGAAAGGTGCTTGGTGTGACATCTGGAAAGAGGAAGGAGGACAAGGAGACCTGGTGGTGGAATGAGGAATACAGGAGAGTATACAGAGAAAGAGGTTGGCGAAGAAACAGTGGGGTTGTCAGAGAGATGAAGAAAGTAGACAGGACTATAAGGAGATGAGGTGCATGGCAAACAGAGAGGTGGTGAAGGCTCAGGATAACGCGTATGAAGAGTTGAATTAAAGGTTAGACACTAAGGAGGGAGAAAAAGACCTGTACCGATTGGCTAGACAGAGGGACCGAGCTAGTAAAGATGTGCAGCAGGTAAGGGTGATAAAGGATAATGAGGGAAAAGTGTTCACAAGCGAGGAGAGTGTGTTGAGTAGATGGAAAGAGTACTTTGAGGGGCTGATGAATGAAGAGAATGAGAGGGAGAGAAGGTTGGATGATGTGTGGACAGTGAATCATGAAGTGCAGTGGATTAGCAAGGAGGAAGTAAGGATAGCTATGAGGAGGATGAAGAATGGAAAGGCTGTTGGTCCAGATGACATACCTGTGGAAGCATGGAGGAGTTTAGGTGAAATGGCAGTGGAGTTTTTAACTAGATTGTGTAATGAAATCTTGGAAAGTGAGAAGATGCCTGATGAATGGAGAAAAAGTATTTTGTTACCGATTTTTAAGAATAAGGGTGATGTGCAGAGCTGTAGTAACTACAGAGGGATTAAATTGATCAGTCACAGTATGAAGTTATAGGAATGAGAAGTGGAAGCTAGGTTAAGAAGGGAGGTGATGATTATTGATCAGCATATGGTTTCATGCCAGGAAAGAGCACTACAGATGTGATGTTTGCTTTGAGAGTGTTGATGGAGAAGTACAGAGAAGGTCAGAAGGAGTTACATTGTGTCTTTTTGGACTTAGAGAAAGCATATGACAGGGTGCCTAGAGAGGAGTTGTGGTACTGTATGAGGAAGTCGGGAGTGTCAGAGAAGTATGTAGGAGTGGTACAGGATATGTACGAAGGTAGTGTGACAGCGGTGAGGTCTGCGGTGGGAGTGATGGATGTGTTTAAGGTGGAGGTGGGATTACATCAAAGATCAGCTCTGAGCCCTTTCTTATTTGCAATGGTGATGGACAGGTTGACAGACAAGATCAGACAGAAGTCCCCGTGGACTATGATGTTTACAGATGACATTGCGATCTGTAGTGAGAGTAGGGAAAAGGTGGAGGAGACCCTGGAGAGGTGGAGATATGCTCTAGAGAGAAGAGGAATGAAGGTCAGCAGGACTACGACAGAATATATGTGTGTGAATGAGAAGGAGGATAGAGGAATGTTGAGGATGCAGGGAGTAGAGGTGGCAAAGGTGGATGAGTTTAAATACTTGGGATCAACAGTTCAGAGTAATGGTGAGTGTGGAAGAGAGGTGAAGAAGAGAGTACAGGCAGGATGGAGTGGGTGGAGATGAGTGTCAGGAGTGATTTGTGACAGACAAGTACCAGTAAGAGTGAAAGGGAAGGTCTACAAGAGGGTAGTGAGACCAGCTATGTTATATGGGTTGGAGATAGTGGCATTGACAAAAAGGCAGGAGTCAGAGCTGGATGTGGCAGAGTTAAAGATGTTAAGATTTGCACTGGGTGTGATGAGGGTGGACAGGATTAAGAATAAATATATTAGAGGGTCAGCCCAGGTTGGAAGGTTTGGAGACAAAGCCAGAGAGACAAGATTACATTGGTTTGGACATGCGCTGAGGAGGGATGCAGAGTATATTGGGAAAAAGATGCTAAGGATGAAGCTGCCAGGTAACAGGAAAAGAGGAAGGCCTAAGATAAGGTTTATGGATGTGGTAAGAGAGGACATGCAGGTGGCTGGTGTGACAGAGCAAGATGCAGAGGACAGGAAGAAATGGAAACAGATGATCTGCTGTGGCGAGCCCTAACAGGAGCAGCCAAAAGAAGAAGACTTTCCTAAACATATTAAACAACCATGCTCCCCCAGAATGATTAAAGTAACAACTTACTACACCCCCAGGCTAACAAAAGAAACCACATCACTTCTTACAACCAGGGGAAAAGCTTGGGCTCATTACCAATCCAACAAAAACCAAGCCCCCCAAGACTCCCACCGACAACACAGAAACAAAGCTAAGAAACAGATTCAAAATGACAAAAAGACTTACTACATTTAAACCCAACAAAAATATCAGAAGAACCCCAAAAATTCTGGGAATCTATAAATCAGCTACTGTACCCTAGTCGAACTACAACCCCAACTCCCAACAGTACAAACACATCAGACAGTACAGCCACTCATTTCAATACTTGCTTCACTAACTCCATTTTAAGCCTAACCAAAACTTCCAATAATACACCTCTAACCATTCCCTTACATCCCAACACAACTTATAATGCTTTCTCATTCTCCCTCATTCAAACCAGCACCATAAAAAAGATGTTCTGTAAGCTTAAATCTACCTCCCTTGCTGCAGATAATCTACACACTGAATAACTTAAGACAGCTGCCAGTGCAATAGCCTACCCAGTCTCCATCTTGATCAAGTGCTCCATAACTGAACAATGTATTCCTAAAATCTGGAAAATTGCCTATATAATTCTACTTCACAAAGGAGGAACATGTATAGACATACCCAATTACAGACCAATTGCAATTTTATCTCTACTATCCAAAATACTAGAAAAATGTATCCACTTCCAGCTCACAGACTGCTTACTATCAAATAACCTTCTCACTAATTCCCAACATGGCTTCCAACCTAACCACATTACTACAACTGCTCTTTTAAGTTTCACAAACACCATTAACCAATACAGAAATAACGATCAACTTTTCTCCTCAATCTTCCTCGACATATCAAAAGCCTTTGACACCATTTCACATCAAAAACTACTAAATGAACTTCTCTCTCTCAAACCAAGCAACTCTGCCCTCACCTGGTTCCACAACTACTTAACAGACAAAAATAAGCTGTAAAATGGCAAAGTGAATAGTTCTCATTATTACCTGTTTCATTAGGAATATCTCAAGGGTCCATCGTCGGTCCACTCCTTTTTAACATCTTTATCAACAAACTGTACATTGCTACCAACCTACCCAGAATCTTACAATATGCAGATGACTCTACTCTTAGCTGCACAGCCCCCACAATCTCCAAACTACAAGAAGTAACCCAGCTATCTTTTGCAGCAGTACAATCTTGGTTCTCTTGATGCCCAGTTAATCCTAAATCCTAGAAAAATTAAACTCATGATTTTCTCTAATAATAAAACCCAAGACCTACAATCCCCATTTCAAATATATTCTTCTGATAAAATCAAGATAGAGCCTTTTGCACAGACTAAACTATTTGCCGTCACAATAGATAATAATTTGAAATTTGACAAGCACCTATCTCTAACCATAAAAAAGTTCATATTATACTTGGCTCTCTTTATAGAATTAACTGTATCTAACTGATGCCACAAGACAATTAATTGTCAGAACTCATCTACTCTCTACCTGTCTCTATGCTTCTGCCACTTTCACCAACCAGAAAAAGCAATGTTAGAAGCCTGCTATAATAAAATTGCCAAATGTGCCACTAATTCCCCATATAGATCCCATCATTGTATTGCACTACTCTAGCTAAAATGGCTTGAATTACCCAACCTCCTAACATTTACTCATTTAAAAATGCTTCATGGTATAATGTATCAACCAGAAAAATGTCCAGCACTCTGTAACCTACTTTAACCACAAAGAAACAAAAGATAACTGAGATCCTCCAACAAATGTTCATAGGCTCATAGGTTCATAGGTATGTACTAGGATATCGGCCCTAGGGCCTATATAAGCCTAGCCAAACAAGGTTCCCTGGCTTTCACCACCCAAGAAAATTATTTTCCTTTGCCCCTGTCGAGCAGTGCCACAGCAGTGATCCCCAGGTTGAATTTCCTGTTTCCCACCCAATTGTCAAGATTTCTCTTAAAGAGGGCAAATGAGGAGCTCTGCTTGACATGAATGGGTAGCCTGTTCCAGAGCATGGGAAGTCTCTGGGACAGGAATCTATACCTCCAGCATGTTCTGTTTATTGTGGTGACAAGGTTTAGGTTCCTGGAGCATGTGACTTGGAGAGATTGGGATTTCTTTAAGTGTAGCATGTCCATCAGATCTGGGTTAGACATGGCTTCGTATGTTAGGCAGAGGTCACCTCTGAGTAGGCGATATGCGATGGAGTAGAGCTGGAGTTTTTTGAGACGGTCTGTGTATAGCATCTGTTTGAGGCCAGTAATGCTCCTAGTGAGGTATTTCTGTGGCCTTTCTACTTGTTGCAGATGTCTTGTGAGATACATGCCAAATAGGGTGTTGTACTGGGTCTGATGAAAGATGAGTAGAGAGGAATGATGACCTCTCTTTTTCTGGAAGAAAACCTCTTTGTGATGAGGTGTGCCATGTAGAAGGATTTCCTGACTACTGTGGCGACGTGATTATCAAAGTTGAGACTGCTGTCCATCTGTGTCCCAAGGTCTCTTATCACACGTTCAGTGTTTATTAGGCTACAGACCGCCTATGTGGTAGTTCATGGGTTCGGTGTTTTTCCCAAAGGGGGTGACATTGCACTTCTTGGCATTGAGCTTTAGGCCATGATTTTGACACCAAGCATCAGTCTCAGTGAGGCCTCTTTGTAGAATATCCACATCCTTAGGCAAATCTATTATGGCTCCTAGTTTGCAGTCATCTGTGAATTTCATTAGCCAGAGACCAGCTGTATTAGCCTGGACTTCAGAGAAGTAGATATCAAACAGGAGAGGACCCAGGATTGAACCCTGTGGTACTCCGCTTGTTAGTGCCTGAAGTCAGATTTGAGTCGGCTACTTTCACTGTGTGGGTTCTGTCAGTGAGCCAGTTGACCACCCATCTTGTGACATATGGATTTATGCCTAGTCCAGTGAGTTTATCTATAATACCAGAGTGGGGGATGGTGTCAAAAGCCTTGACGTGGTCAAGATCGCCTGTGTGCACCACCTTACCCTCGTCTATGGCTCTGGTGACTGCATTGAAGAAGTCAATCAGGTTTAGGAGGTATGATCTACATTTCACAAACCCAAACTGAGTGGGGTCCAGAGTTTGGAGGTTACCTATGTCTTTGTTTATAAACTCCAGGATGATGCGTTCCATGGGCTTGCAGACCAGGCTCGTCAGATTAATGGGGTGGTAGTTCCCGAGGTCACTGGTAGCACCCTCTCTGTGGAGTGAGATAACCATCACTGTGCACCATTCCATAGGCACAAAGCCTGAAGTGAGGCTATGGTTGAACATGGTACTTAGGTGGGGTGCCAGTTTGTTCTGTAGTTCATGCAGAACGCAGCCTGGGATGTTGTCCAGTCCCATGGATGCTGTGTTCTTGGCTTTGGAGAGTGCGGTCTTTACCTGTGCATCTGTAATTACAGGGGCTGTGCAATCTTCTGATATGGAGATGAGCCCTTTGGGGGGATGGGGGGGTAAAGTAAAGTTTGCACTGAACCTGTCTGCCAGGATGTTGGCAATATCAGTTGGTTCGGTAAATGTAGTGCCATTGTGCTGTAGTTCCAAGCAGATCTGAGTGTTGTCATTTAGATTCTTGACATTGCTATAGAAAGCTTTGTGGTTGTCTTTAGAATCCATGGCAATTTTATTTTCATAACTAGCTTTGGAGGATTTTATGAGGGATCTCAGCTTTTTGCTGAGGCTGACCCAGGAGTTCCTGCAATCATGGGATTTTACTCTTTTTTTTAAACAGTTTTTTCCTTCTGTTGTAGAGTTTGTTTATGGCAGGGGACCACCAGATTGGCTTCCATTTTTTGGAGGATAGTGTCTTGGTTCTGTTGGGGATGGCACAGTCCATGCACTCATGTATGTGCTTATACAGTGGTTTTGTATATGATTTAGCAGTCATGTCCCTATTTTCCATCTGTGTGGGTAATGTGAAGTTGGCCATTTCTGACTTAAGAAGCATGAAGTTGGCTTTGGAGAAATTTTTTACGGTGGTTTCCTTAATGTGGGGTGGGGGCAGGATATGGATATCTAGGGTGATTAGCTTGTGGTCGGACCTGACCAGCGGGGAGATGACCTCAGGCATGGAGCATCTGTTACCCATATTGGTAATGACCAGGTCCAGGATGTTGCTGCCCCTCGTAGGGGTATGGACAAGCTGATCCAGGGTGTTGGAATTGATGAATTCCAGAAAACGTTAGGCAGATGAGTTAGTACATGAGTAGTTTTCCCAATTGATGATGGGGTAGTTGAAATCTCCCAATATTAGGGTATTTAGCTGTACCTTAATGTTATCCAGTATATTGAAAAACATGGAGTGGGTGTCCTGGAGCATGGCGGGGGATCTGTAATAGGCTACAACCTGAATTTCAGTCTTGCCCAGTGTTAATTTTACTTGGATAATTTTGGATGCATTATGTTAAGTAAGTAGCCTGGAGGTGTGGATATTCTTTATGAATATGGACACGCCTCCTCCTTTAGTGTTTCAGTCCAGGTAAAGTGGCCAAAAGGTGTGGTAAGAATTGTATCCTGGTAATGCAGGGGTGCTCTCTGGAGCCTTAAACCAGGTCTCTGTTACTGCACAGATGTCGATGTTCTCCATCTTAAGGAGTACCTCGAGTGAGTGCATTTTGGCATTTAGACTTCTAGCACTGAGTAGCATTACCCTTAGATTTTGTTTGTTTGTATCTACTATGGTGGTGCGTTTGATGTTTGAGCCTTGCCTAAAAAAGGCACTATAGGGGTGGCAAGAGCCTTAGCCAGTATCTGGAATCCCAGAGGTGACTGGTGCTGGCCTTCTCTGGCAAAGCATTGTGGCCTGCCAATCATGTCATCCCAGGCAGACAGATACTGGATCCCCCTGGAATGACGCCAGAAGTTTAGCCAATTGTTGAAGTCAATAATTTTGTCCTTGTACTGTGGTATCATTCTGAGTAATGGCAGGATGCTACTCTGGGCTAGTGTCATTCCTGCCTGGGCCACATGGTCAGAGAGCTCCTCCATGTCTCTTTTCATGTAGTCCAGGGAGGTACATCTCAGGTCATTCACTCCAACATAGATAATGACAGAGTCCTATTTGTACTTGTTGTGGAGTGACCTGAGTGCGTATGTTATATGGCAGATCCTGGCAGGCAGCTGGCAGTAACATTCTCCTTGTTTAGCCTGGTGAGAGGGACGTCAGTGCGCCTTACTATACAGTCACCAGTGACTAGTGTGTTGGGTACATTGTTTTGCCTTATGGGCTGAGGTTGAGAGGCACACTGATTTTGTGGGCTATGTGTTGTTCGCATTGTGTTGGGGGTGGTGGCTGCTTGCATTTCAATTTTGGAGGTCTCTCTTGTTTGGGCAGATTTTTATTGAGAGCCTCCGCAAATGTAGGTGTGTGTTTTGTGTTGCTATGTGTGGGTTTGGGTGGTGGATGTTTTGATGGACTATGTGTAGACTGCGGTGTAGTATTTACTTTCTCCTCTTGACTGTCTAGTCCAGTCTTGGCTGGAGAGAGCTTGGCTTCCAGTTTAGCTATATAAGTGCATGTCTCACAGGTTGTAGTGTTGAGTGGTAGGAGGAGAGGGTTGTCAGTGCACATGAAGCAATTGCTGCATTGCCACAAGATGCCCAGGTTCACCAGGTGGACAGGAGAAAACATCAGGAGCTGACCCTTAGACATGCCTAGTTAGTGCTTATTAATTTAAGTACTAAGAACTGATTTCCTCTTGATAAGTGAGAAAAGTTGAGTGTTGCTGTAATTTGTAGCTTATTTAGTGCTTGCAGTGAGATTTGGACAGTGCTGAGCACAAATAAACAGTTTTGAGTGCTAAAACTAGAAAACTGGCTAGATCTAAGGGAACAGAAACAGTTTTGAGTGCTAAAACTAGAAAAATGGCTAGTTCTAAGGGAAAATCTGAAGAGCAGACTTTCTGGGACAGGGACTAGTTTAAATGTGCATAACTGCACAAACACAGGTTTTTAAACAGAACGATGAAAGGGATAGAAATAGCCCAAAATGGCCAATAAAACTACAGATTCTAAGCTGAAACCACTCCTCCAGCAACAGATAGGTTGTTCAAAGCTCACCACTTTCACTGATGAACAGAGAAGCTTCCCTCTATCTTAGAAAGGTCTGGGCAACACAGAAACTTACAAACAGCCCAGAATTCAGCAAAATCTAAAAACTGGACTCTACTGGTTCTAGAAATGTGTGGAATGAATAGAGAGATATGATTTTTTTTTCAAAACTTAAAGCAGATGCAGGAATACAAACACTTTTAAAGCAGAAAAATGTCTATCACACTTGAGTGTGTAGCCCTTAACAGTTAAACAATTGAAAAACACTTAAAAATGATTAATTAATGTGCAAACAGTTTAAGAATTCCAAAAACAGTTCAAATAAGTAGCAAAGTTAATAAAAATGGTCAGAATAATGCAACTAGCAAAAATAAGCAATAAAAAGCAAAACAGAGGTACTTAATCCACTCAAAGTCTCCATTTTCTCTCGCTGCTGCTGTAAGACTCTGCAGGACACCAAGGCAGGCTCTTGCTGAGGTTATGCAAGTGCAAAAACTGTGCAAACATGGGTTTTTAAACAGAAAGATGAAAGGGATAGAAATAGCCCAAAATGGCCAATAAAACTACAGATTCTAAGCTGAAACCACTCCTCCAGCAACAGATGGGTTGTTCAAAGCTCACCACTCTCACTGATGAACAGATAAGCTTCCCTCTATCGTAGAAAGGTCTGAGCAATGCAGAAACTTACAAACAGCCCAGAATTCAGCAAAATCTGAAAACCGGACTCTACTGGTACCAGAAAGGTGGGAAACAAATAGAGAGATATGATTTTTTTTGTTTTTTTTTTTCAAATGTTTATTACAAGTCACAAAAGTGTCACAAAAGCAAACAACTACTATGGCAATTTTGCTACTCTAATCAAATAGTGAGAACCTGGAACTTGACCCACCACAGAATATTGTAACAAACCCTAACCCTGCACAATTCAAAACACTCCTCAAATCCCACTTATCTAATTCATGACTATACTCCTGTTTAACTCATGGCTAAGCAATCTCTCACGCTACAAGGCCGTAAGCCCTCTATATAGACAGTAAACAACACACCTGAATGAAATGTTGTAAATACTGTTTTTATAAATGATGAACCTCCATCTTCTATTCTCAACTACCTGAGCATTTGCTGTGAATGTTTTTTTTGAATAACTTATTTTTTTTTGAAATGTGTAACAATTGTATAAACTATGTTGACACACACACACACACACACACACACACACACACATATATATATATATGTATATATATATATATATATATATATATATATATATATATATATATATATATATATATATATATACTCTGCTATTGTTATCAACTTAATGACATAATTTTAGGTATATGTTTTTTGCTATGTACTTTTTGCATCCTTTGTATCCTCTGGGGCTTTTTGCCCCTGGCCTCCATTGAAAATGGGTATCTGCCCAGTTGGACTATCCCAGCAAACAAACATCAAATAAATAAATAAATACATTTTGATCAGCAATAATCCCCCAGATTGAAAAAAACTTCATGCAAGAATAAGACTATTCTTGCACGGAGTGGTTTGTGTCCATTTAGAACAGCAGCACACCTTAAATATTCATGATAGGGCACTGCAATACTTCTTATATGGACACAAACCATGAACGAGTGCAGTGGGCAGGTCTAATTAGTGCACAGATACTAAACACACCCCCTTCACTCAGAAAATACCATACAGCACTTTCTAAGCTGAACTGGCATAATATTAGAACTTTACTGTAATATTATGCCAGTGTATAAGTGTCCGCGGACACTGAAATGAAAAAATGATCATTTTAGTGTCCACGGACACTGAAAAAAACATTGGCAACGGGCAATCAATGCAGGGCGTGTGTGTGACAGGTTCTGTAACACACACCCTGCATTGCTAAAGTGGAGTACGACACTTCTGCAACCTGCTCAAGCAGGAAATGTCTGCAAATGCACACATAGCAGGGGGTAAATCCCCCAGAAGTGACAAATCACACATATAACCCTCACAAACACAGAAGGTTGATAGAGAAGAAGTCATGCATTTCATGAATTATGGAAGGGTAGAAGTCTGAAAGCAAATGTATGCCAATATAACCTTACAGCAGTGCGTGTTAACAAAGGCACAAATGATGGGGGGAATAAATAATACATTAGGGACATGCCTGAAAATTTGCCCTCACACACTTAGAAAGTTGATAGATAACAGGATATATATTAGCAGGAGTCCCTCAAGGATAGAAGCCTTAAAGCCAAATGAATGCCATTATTTCATGATTGCAGTCCTCAATGACTTGTCAAAACACCACAAGACTCACTTATATAACATCATCATCATCTTCTTTCGGCTGTTCCCATTAGGGGTCGCCACAGCAGATCACCTGTTTCCATTTCTTCCTGTCCTCTGCATCTTACTGTATCACACCAACCACCTGCATGTCCTCTCTCACCACATCCATAAACCTTATCTTAGGCCTTCCTCTTTTCCTGTTACCTGGTAGCTTGATCCTTAGCATCTTTTTTCCAATATACTCAGCATCCCTCCTCAGCACATGTCCAAACCAATGTAATCGTGCCTCTCTGGCTTTTTCTCCAAACCTTCCAACCTGGGCTGACCCTCTAATATACTTATTCCTAATCCTGTCCACCCTCGTCACAACCAGTGCAAATCTTAACATCTTTAATTCTGCCACATCCAGCTCAAACTCCTACCTTTTTGTCAATGCCACTGTCTCCAATCCATATAACATAGCTGGTCTCACTACCCTCTTATAGACCTTCCCTTTCACTCTTACAGGTACTGGTCTGTCACAAATCACTCCTGACACTCTTCTCCACCCACTCCATCCTGCCTGTACTCTCTTCTTCACCTGTCTTCCATACTCACTGTTACTCTGAGCTATTGACCCCAAGTATTTAAACTCATCCACCTTCACCACCTCTACTCCTTGCATCCTCACAATTCCTCTATCCTCCCTCTCATTCACACACATATATTCTGTCTTATTCCTGCTGACCTTCATTCCTCTTCTCTCTAGAGCATATCTCCATCTCTTCAGGGTCTCCTCCACCTGTTCCCTACTCTCACTACAAATCACAATGTCATCTGCAAACATCATAGTCCACGGGAACTCCTGTCTGATCTCGTCTGTCAACCTATCCATCACCATTGCAAATAAGAAAGGGCTCAGAGCTGATCCTTGATGTAACCCCACCTCAACCTTAAATGCATCCGTCACTCCCACTGCAGACCTCACTGCTGTCACACTACCCTCGTACATATCCTGTACCACTCTTACATACTTCTCTGACACTCCTGACTTCCTCATACAATACCACAACTCCTCTCTAGGCACCCTGTCATATGCTTTCTCTAAGTCAACAAAAACACAATGCAACTCCTTCTGACATTCTCTGTACTTTTTCATCAACACTCTCAGTGCAAACATCGCATCTGTAGCGCTCTTTCCCGGCATGAAACCATACTGCTGATCACTAATCATCACGTCCCTTCTTAACCTTGCTTCCACTACTCTTTCCCACAATTTCATGCTGTGACTGATCAATTTAATCCCTCTGTAGTTACTACAGCTCTGCACATCACCCTTATTCTTAAAAATTGGTACCAAAACAATTTTTCTCCATTCCTCTGGCATCCTCTCACTTTCCAAGATTTCATTAAACAATCTGGTTAAAAACTCCACTGCCATTTCACCTAAACACCTCCATGCTTCCACAGGTATGTCATCTGGGCCAACAGCCTTTCCATTCTTCATTCTCTTCATAGTTATCATTACTTCCTCCTTGCTAATCCATTATACTTCATGATTCACTATCCCTACATCAACCAACCTTCTCTCCCTCTCATTCACTTCATTCATCAACCCCTCAAAGTACTCTTTCCATCTCCTCAACACACTCTCCTTGCTTGTGAGTATGTTTCCCTCATTATCCCTTATCACCTTTACCTGCTGCACATCTTTCCTAGCTTGGTCCCTCTGTCTAGCCAATCGGTACAGGTCCTTTTCTCCCTCCTTAGTGTCCAACCTTTCATACAACTTTTCATATGCCTTATCCTTAACCTTCGCCACCTCTCTCTTTGCCATGTACCTCATCTCCTTATACTCCTGTCTACTTTCTTCATCTCTCTGACAATCCCACTTCTTCTTTGCCAACCTCTTTCTCTGTATACTCTCCTGTACTTCCTCATTCCACCACCATGTCTCCTTGTCATCCTTCCTCTGTCCAGATGTGATACCAAGCACCTTTCTAGCTGTCTCCCTTACTAGCTCTGCTGTAGTTACCCAGCTATTTGGTAACTCTTCACTGCCACCCAGTGCCTGTCTTAACTCATCCTTGAACTCCATCGCACAATTACCCTTTTTCAATTTCCACCATTTGATCCTTGGTACTGCCCTCACACTCCTCCTCCTCCCCTTAATCACCAACGTCATCCTGCAAACCACCATCCTATGCTGCCTAACTACACTTTCTCCGGTCACCACTTTACAGTCTCCAATTTCCTTCAAACTGGCCCTCCTACATAAGATATAATCCACCTGTGTGCATCTTCCTCCACTCTTGTATGTCACCCTATGCTCCTCCCTCTTATTAAAATACGTATTCACCACAGCCATATCCATCCTTTTCGCAAAATCCACTACCATCTGACCTTCTACATTCCTTTGTTTAACACCATACCTACCCATCTCTTCCTCATCCCCTCTATTCCCTTCACCAACATGCCCATTGAAATCTGCTCCATTCACCACTCTCTCACCCTTGGGTACAGTCATCAACACTTCATCCAATTCACTCCAAAATTTTTCTTTCTCATCCATTGCACACCCAACTTGTGGAGCATATGCACTAGCAACATTCATCATTACACCATCAATTTCCAGCTTCATAAACATTAGTCTATCCGACACTCTTTTCACCTCCAAAACACTATTAGCATACTGTTCCTTCAGAATAACTCCTACGCCATTTCTCCTTCCATCCACACCATGATAAAACAATTTGAACCCACCTCCGATACACCTAGCCTTACTCCCCTTCCATTTGGTCTCTTGCACACACAATATACCAACCTTCCTTCTGTCCATCATATCAGCTAGCTCTCTCCCTATACCAGTCATACTGCCAACATTCAAAGTTCTGACCCTCAATACCACAGTCCTAGCCTTTCTCCTATCTTCCTGTTTTTGGCCATGTCTTCCGCCTCAATAATATGAAAATAATATAAACTTTTTTTTCAATCCTAAGGAATGTTTAAGCTTAGCTAAGCAGGTGTGTGTGTAATGGCTAACCGCTTAGCATAGCTTAAACATCCCCTAGGAGATATATGCAAATATACCGGTGAAATTGCCAAGCTGAGATAGTGTAGTGGTTAGAGTCCCATCTTTTTATGCAGGCGTTCACAGTTCAAGTACCAAGACAAACAGCTTACTTTTCTATGGGAAAGTAGTGTTAAAATTATTTTTGTAAACTTAAATTATGTAGCAACTGTTTTTAGTCAACCAGGGTAGAGTAGCAGGTCCAAAAGTGAGATGTCAGTCTAGAAAAGATGTGAAACCCCCATATAAACAAAAGTGCCCCATACAGTATAGTCACACAAGAATATAATTTAATGAAAGCACATAGGGGGATGTCATGGAAGGTAAACATAAAATTATACTACATCAGTAATGAGGAATCATTCCCACAATCCTGATACTTTATAAAATGAAATGTGAGCAATGCTAAGTAGTGCTCAGCTATGCTAATCTGGTGTAAGCATTGCTTAAATGTAAATGCTAAGCAATAAGTAGCCCAGCTAAGCAGATTTGTGCATTGGTAAGCAGTGCTCAACATCTATCTCTTTAAGCACTGCCAACCTTAGCTAAGTGGGTTTACCCATCACTTAGCTTAGCTCAGCATATTCAAAATGATCCAATGACAGCAAAGGATGGGAATCTGGCTCTATTTAAACTTTGCAGGTGGGAATACAGCCATAACCAGTTGTAGCTGATCACTGCAGGTACTATGGCTGACATTGGTGAGGGTACGAGCTTTTGGACACAATGTTGGGACATTCAGGAGTCCAGGGTCATGGTTGGACTCCTTGTGAAAGACCATGAAGGGAGACTGCTGCAGGACCAGTACCAGGGCTCTCAATATAAGGCAGAGGCCTGGGAGCATCTTGCACGTTACCTCACCAGTGCTACTGGCATCCCTTGAACTGGTGAGCAGGTCCGGCACCATTATGCTGACCTCAAGCGTAGGAAGAAGGAGCTCTTGGACTAGTGGACCCAAGACACATGGGCACAGAATGTCCCAAAAGTGTATAAGTATCAGTATCACTTATTGTTCCCCAAAGTCCAGCCTGAATATGTGATTTTTAGGTATGCATAAATGTTTCTTTATCTCCTGTACAGCTGCAGATGAGAGGGCTGTGAACGTGGATGCACATGTAAACAGGCTGCTAAGGCTGCTCTGGGAGGCTGGTGAGTGCAAATCTTGCTTGCAGTATTCAGGGCAAATAAATAGAAAGGAGTAGAATGTTAACTACCAGTAGGTAAAGTGTGTACTGTGTGTAATTAATAAATTACCATTAGCAGATTAATAGTGATGTACAAGATATTTAACAATAAAGGGCTCCATAACTTTCAATAAAAGTAAAAACCCCAGACTGTTGTGTTTACTTTGTTATGTTGTTTAGGAATATAAATGTGTACAGGTTCTGTACAGCAACCATGGCTCTGACAGCAAGAATGAAGTGAGACTCATCTTACAAAGCTGTAAAACAGGTAAACAACTATATGAAATGTGCCATGCACCAAGATCTAAACCCTGAATACTAAGCTGTAAAATCTAATATTTTATCCTCTGCAGCAGTGCTTTGTGTTAACCAATGCTTTCCAGATTGTAATATGTCAAAGTATGAATACACAGTACAAGAACTATCTGCCATGTATGAATGTTAGGACTACAAATTCAGATTGCGCAAACCAGAGAGCAGTAGGGAGTAAAAAGTCAAGCAAGATTTAACAATTACTCAATAGCTCATTGTGATGAAACTCAAATGGGGTGTACCTTTTTAGCACAAATAGACACGGTTCAAATCCCTGCAGTGGCAATTAGCTGAATGCATATTGTTACACAAGAATATGTGTAGAAATTGTCAGTTACTGTTAACAGAAATTTCCTCCACAGGTCTGCCAGGTAAGGAAATGTTTGTAGTATCTGGAGGAAGGCTTTACTAACATACTGTGTACAACAATTCCACTGTCCAACCCCAGGACTGCAAATGACAGCAAGATAAGTACATACAGCAAGCGCTTTTTTCTGATACATGTCCATCAGCTGTCACACTGTCACACATTACCCTTACATATACTGCCCCAACCCACAGTGTAGTGGGAATATGGAGGTGTTATGGGACATGTCACGGTCTGCCCGTGCAAACATATAACAGCTGATATGGAGCCAGAAACCGGAGCAGCATGCACAGTCAGATAGAAAGGGGCCATGACACTCACATGTACACATTGCCCAAATAACATGTACACACTACACTTCTACACAATCCTGACAGTCTGTTAACAATGGCCAGACATACATAGACATCTCAAATGTATGGTTTACCCCAGAATGTACAGGCTCAGGACTCATATCTATGGCTTCTTCCCCATAACATGTCTGTGGGTCTACTACATTACAGGGATGGTTGCAGGAATGAAGGAAATACATAATTATGCTAAATACCTATGAGCCCCTTAGTGGTTGACATCTGGACAAAATCCAACATAATTTTGCATCAGAGGCCCAAACACAGGTGTATATTGGACATATTTCTGTTATACATTGAGACGGTTGCTGGTATTACTGGATTTGTTGTAATATATCCTTTCTGGGGGATATGAAGTCAGCAATAGCAATGTATGTTAGTATTTAATACGTGCATTCCCGAGAGTCCCCTACTGATTTTCCAAGGACAACTACTGTCTGGGGAACAGACCAAACTTAACAAGCAAACATCTGGCCAGTCTGTGGACAGCATGCCACTTGAGAGGTATGTCAGAGACATATCACTTTCAGATGTCAAATCACTCAGTAAATACATGTCCAGATGAACCCTGTCAATCTAGCAACCCTCCATGTGTATAACAGCAATACTAACATACAATCTGTACTCAATTCTGGAGCTTTGTTCCCCATGTTGTTGGGTAATCCACACATGTCCTGTCCTGTGTAATACTTCCATCTACTGTCTGTGAAGCTGTAGCCCCCACACTTCTGAAATGTCCCTCGCGCAGGCAAGGAAAAGGGGCAATGCTCACATGAAGGATCTAGGAAACAGGCTGCAGACAGGTGATGAGTAAACATAAACTTCACCCCCCCTGTCCCCCATAGGTACACACGTGCATGTACAGCACCTGCCCCCCTACCCTTGTGATCACAAAGCAGGTCTGTAATGCCCTCTCAAAGGCAACACATAGAAGTCTCCATAGGCCTAATACCATTCCTGGCTGCATCCTAAATGAACACAGGCATGGCTTCTCAAACACATTCCACAGTGTAGCCTATCACAGCCTGAGCACCAGTGGCATCCCATCTGCACAAAGGACAGACAGAAACTAGATAGAAAACAGGTTATGCATTAGCATGAATGTTCTGAAGGATAGAAGGCTGAAACTGAAATGTATGCCATTATTACATTAAAGCAGTCCTCAATGACATGGCCAAAAAGCACAATACTCTGCAGTTAATATAATAACATGATATTAGTATCCAATAGGAGATAGATAAAATATATATAGCTCAAATTACCAGAACAAGATAGTGCAGTGATCAGAATCCCAGCTTTGCATGCAGGGGTGCATGGTTTTAATACTATAACAGGCAATCCAATTTTAAATGGAAAAGCAGTGTTAAATGTACTATTTTAATAGTGAAATATGTGGTAAATGATTTTTGTCAATCAGGGTACTGTAACTGGTCTAACATGGAAGTGTGAGTGGTATGAAACCACCCATCAACTGAAAATATCCACAAACCAGGTAACCAAAGGGAGTAAGAACTGCAAAGTCCTCTGTAGAAAACATTCCTTTATTCAATAAAACCACAGTAGTTAAGCGCTTTCATCCCTCGGGACTTCTTCAGAACAATACCATCAAGATTTCCCAGCATTCATATACATGTAACAATAAACCAATTAATACCTGTTAATTGCATTATTTAAAATTTACATTGTAAACAATTAAAAGAAACATACCCTTGTACTCATACTATATACATATATATATTATACAATAATGTTATTGAACTGTGTAACCTTGTTGAATAATAATGTTAACCCAAAATATGATTCATTTTTTAAAAAACAATTCAAATTCACCATTTCATTTATACCAGGAAACCTAGTGGCATCCAGAGTCAGTTGTCATTTTAATTCACAAACATCTAAAAACTCATTTAGTGTCCCCCCTTGTTGATCCACTTTAACTTGTTGTGTTATTAAAACCTTAAATGAATGGCCTACAATTTCCATAAGATGCCCACTCAAAGCATTTGTATTCTTACCATGCCTTATGTCTAATAGATGCTCATAAATCCTGTTCTTAAACCATCTACAAGTTTTTACAATGTAGAATGCTGGACACAGGGAACATTTTGCAATATAAACTACATTCTTGGTTTGACAATTATAGTGACCTCTTATGAATATTTTCTTACCATTTAGTTTAAAAATATCACCCGTAATAAATATATGGGAACACTGGGAACACATCCCACATTTAAAGTTCCCAACCATTTCAACCGCACCATAGTTACTTAACCTGGTCCCTTGTACCAAAATGTCCTTGAAACATCTGTCTCTCTTGAAAACAAACTTTGTTTTTTTGTATAAAATATTTTGACATATTTTGTCCACTGACAATAATTCCCAGTTTTTTTCTATTGGCTGACATCCTTATTATAAGTAGTAATAAAACGCGAATGTGCATACACATTATTCTCTATATCAGTCTTTTTTACTTCTACCATAGCTGTTGTATCTAAGGAATTTATTATAGGTAAATAAAAGCCATTTTTCCATTTATTAATAACCTCTTCCCTAATAGTAGTTAACATTTCCATTGGATAATTTATTTTCTTAAACATATCTAATATGAAATTCACCTCTTCCATAAATTCATTATCCAGGGAAGTCATTTTTGCAGCATAGACTAACTGCCCTTTTACTATAGATTTCTTTTGAAAATCAGGGTGCTAACTATTAAACTCCAAATATGAATTTGAAAAAATGGCTGCTCTGTATGTTTTGGAAAACAAAGTTTGTTTTTCTTCTCTTTGTTTATTTTTAATTCCACATTCAAATACATTATTTGTGTTTGACTATATTCATGGGTGAATTTAAAACAACTCAAAATGTCATTAATGTAATACAAAAACTGCATTAGATAGTCTGTTGTCCCAATCCAAATAAAAAAACATAGCATCCAAAAATCTAGTGTAATTTTTGATGTAACTCATTTACCCAGATTTAAAAATAAGGTAAGAATAATGGTAAGAAAATATTCATAAGAGGTCACTATAATTATCAAACCAAGAATGTAGTTTATATTGCAAAATGTTCCCTGTGTCCAGCATTCTACATAGGAAAAACTTGTAGACGGTTTAGGAACGGGATTTATGAGCAACTATTAGACATAAGGGATGGTAAGAATACAAATGCTTTGAGTAGGCATCTTATGGAAAATGCAGACCATTCATTTAAGGTTTTAATAACACAACAAGTTAAAGTGGATCAACAAGGGGGACACTAAATGAACTTTTAGATGTTTGTAAATTAAAATGACAACTGACTCTGGATGCCACTATGTTTCCAGGTATAAATGAAATTGTGAATCTGAATTGTTTTTTAAAAATGAATCACATTTTGGGTTAACATTATTATTCAACAAGGTCACACAGTTTAATAACATTATTGTATAATACACACACACACACACACACACACACATATATATATATATATATATATATATATATATATATATAGTATGAGTACAAGGGTATGTTTCTTTTAATTGTTTACAATGTAAATTTTAAATAATGCAATTAACAGGTATTAATTGGTTTATTGTTAGATGTATATGAATGCTGGTATTGTTCTGAAAAAGTCCCTATCAGAAGGATGAAAGTGCTTAACTACTGTGGTTTTATTCAATAAAGGAGTGTTTTCTAGAGAGGACCTTGATGAAACCACCCATGTATACCCAAGTGTCTCATACAGTATAGTCACACCCCTTGCTACTGTAATGACAGCACATAGAGGCATGTTATGTAAAGGAAATCATATAAACTTACTAAATGAAGTCATTACTTTGCTATTTTCTAAGAATGGAATGTAAGCAATGGTTACCAATGCTCAGCTATGTTTACGTGTAAGCATGGCTCAAATGTGAATGCTAAGCAGTGGGTAGCTCAGCTAAGCAGATTTGTGCACTGGTAAAGATCGCTAAGTGTAGCCTACATGGGTTAAGCACCTATTAGTTTAACCATGTGTTGACATTGCTTAGCGTCATGCAAAATCACGCAAATCCGCTTACAACTGCTTAAAAGTGCCTTAATTACTCTGTCTCCATCAGCCTCTGTTCTGCCCAGCAACAAAATAAACACCCATTACAGCTCTTGAACCCAAGACCATGTGCACTATAGTCACAGAAATTTATCACTAGGCCATGTTAGCTGTAGGAGTTTAGGATTTTTCAAACATATCATGCAGTACAGTCAGTTTACCTTATGGAATGGACACTGTGGAATCACTAATGATTTGTATTTACAAATATATATATATATATATATATATATATATATAAATAAAACACACACACATATATATATATATATATATATATATATATATAGAGAGAGAGAGAGAGAGAGATATGTATAACAATATATAGATATATTAACAATAAATACTGAGGTGTATAAATATATATATATATATATATATATATATATATATATATATATATATATGTGTGTGTGTGTGTAAAATTATATACAGATATCTATATATATTAATACATGCACGGGGAGACAGATATATGTAAGGAACATATACAAATGAACACAACAAATATATACACGCACACACACACACACACACACACACACATATATATATATATATATATATATATATATATATATATATATATATATATTTTTTTTTATTTTCCTATAACATGCAGTGCTGTCATACCTCAGAACACCTTAGTACAAGGAGTCTGGACCAAGCCAGACAAATTGGGGGGACTAGGGTATGGAAATAGGGCCATATTGGAAATAATTGGGTAGATAAATAGTATAAGTTGTTGCAGTAACACTGTCTGTCCTAACATATGTTGAATGCAATATCAGATGTCTGAGAAATCAATCGCCTGTCATTATGTAGTGAGTACATTCCACACATCATCCCACTGAATTGTCAGTAATGCACACCTATCGTGGGGACCAGACCAAATATATCAGGCAGACAACTGTATGTCCAATGAACACCTAGAGGGTTGAGACCTATGAGCGCAGCTATGTAACATTAGGGAAACTACACTGAGCTGACAAGCATGTCACCAAGTAGCATCCAAAATACAGTCAGGACAACACATCACTACCCCAAAGCAGCTTTGGGGAATTACATATGCATTAGCTAATACAGCATGCAATACAGGGATGGAACTGTACGGACAAACAGACACTGGTGTGAAAGTGCATACACACAACCAATTGCACCATAGTTACAGCTACTTACTGGTAAGCCTACCAAATACTACAGTATAACAGCTGTGTGGACAGGTATAGCCTCAATGAGAGTCACACAATACCCCTATATATACTGTGTCAGGTCACAGATTAGCCGGAATTGTGGGGTGATATGGGACATGTGTCAAAATGCCCATACAAACATATACTGCTGATAGATCACCCATAACTGGAGCAGCATGCACAGTTGGATAGAAAAGGACCCATGCCACTGACATCTGTCCCCCACACACACAGTCCAACTAATAAGTAAACAGTGCACTGCTATAAAATCATGATAGGGCATACACAATGGCCAGACATACACCGACCTCTTAGAAAAACAACTAAAATGACTAAAGATAGTAAACAGAAAAACAACCAGCCAGTAATTCACACAAATTTAATATACTCTGATGCCTCGGGCAAAGCCTTCAAGGAGTAAAACATTTCAAAAAATGCTTTCCTTAAATACAAGAAGCAATTAACACTTAATTACATATTTAAATACACAGCCTCCAATTACACTCCTCATTTAACTCCCTAGGAGATAAAGTATCAAATTTAAAAAATATAAATTGATTCTTTACATAACAATTTTTTTTTTATAACTGTTCGATCAAACTGAGAAACAGGCTTTTTCCAAAACAGACCTTGTAACCCACTACTGTCCCCATGGTGAGATTTATTAAAAGGTACAGCAACAGAACTGTCTTCTTTCTTATTAGTAATATCTCTGATATGTTCTAACAGCCTATTTTTAAAACACTTCTTACTCTCCCCCGCATAAAATTTGTTACAAGGGCATTTAAGAGTGTTCTCTATACACCAACCTCTTGACTGTCCAGAGTTTCACATGTTGTCCAGCCTTTGCCCTCATATTTATGGCCCCTACCTCACAACATGTGTGAGATTCCACAACATTACTGGGATGATATCAGGAATGGCAGCACTAAATAATGATAGACCATACCTATCAACCACTTACTGCATGACACTGGGACAAAGCCTGACATAATTGGGGGACAGAGGCCCAAAATTAAGGGCATATTTGAAATATTGCTGCTATATGCTATGAAAGTTGCTGGTGTTACAGGGTTTGTTGTAACATGTCTTTTCTAAGGGATATGAAGTCAGAAACACAAATGGATGTTGGCATTTACTAACTGGAATCCCTAGAGTATGCTACTGATTTGCCAAGGACAACTGTCTGGGGAACAGACCAAGCATAACAGGCAACCCCTGGCCATTCTGTGGATAGCCCTACAGTTGAGAGTTATGTCAAACATGTAACACTGTCAGAGTTCAAAATCACCCAAAAACCTCCATGTCCATACAAACCCTGTCAGACTAGCATTAATGCAAATGTATAACAGCAATACATACATTCTGTCCCTTTGTCTGGAGCATTCACCCCCATTTTGTTGACCTGTCTCCACAGTTTGGGTTGAAAGGGGTATTCCCAAATACCCTCTGTGATGCTGTTGTTCACACACCTCCATGAAGTTCTCCTCATGGGCAAGGAAAAGGGCCAATGCCCACATGAAGTAGTCAATTATAAGAGTGTGTTGCCATGCCATTGGCTATATGAATAACAACACAGCTGTTCTGCATGTAGTTAGCAAGTGGGGGACACCAATTGGTGCACAGGCCATCAGCTGCACATGAGCATTACCTACAAAAGGCAAGCTGCTGCCTATGCAAAACAGATGTACACCCTACATCCGTGAGACGGAGTGTGAGAGAGAGAGAGAAAGAGAGAGCGAGAGAGAAAGAAATAGTGAAAAGAAAAAAAGGATATAACCACCCACATTTGGAAAAAAAAACAGGTATGTCAAACAAGTAAGCATGTAATGGACTGCAGTAGCGAGTATGTAAGAATGGGAAATTGGAAGTTTAGCATATATGTCTCAACCAGACATGCAGTACTGATATATTGCTGATCAAAACCTATGTCCATAGCATCTGGGTCTGTCAGCAGTGACATAGAACATAGGTCAGGCCCCTGAGTCACCCCAGAAAAGGATGGATCACATATGACTACTACTGGAGTGTGTGTTGAGCAATACTGACTTTGACAATGCTAAGCCAGCTACTGGGATGTCATACATATCCATATCGTACTTGTGAATACAACTATGATATACTTGCTCATCTCAGAAATGTGAGACCTATACATGGTATTTGCATAGTAAAGTACTGTTGCAGATGTGTTTGTTGAACTGCATGTGATATACTAAGCTCATACCATTTTACTATCCAATGTTATGTACACTGACCATATGTGTGCCTCATATTTGCAATCATTTACTCATACAGTTGTGTTATGTCTGGCAAATCCTTGGCAAATCTGTGAAGACTGACATTACAACATCTTCTTTGAAAGGGTATTCCCAAATACCCTCTGTGATGCTGTTGTTCACAGACCTCCATGAAGTTCTCCTCATGGGCAAGGAAAAGGGCCAATGCCCACATGAAGTAGTCAATTATAAGAGTGTGTTGCCATGCCATTGGCTATATGAATAACAACACAGCTGTTCTGCATGTAGTTAGCAAGTGGGGGACACCAATTGGTGCACAGGCCATCAGCTGCACATGAGCATTACCTACAAAAGGCAAGCTGCTGCCTATGCAAAACAGATGTACACCCTACATCCGTGAGACGGAGTGTGAGAGAGAGAGAGAGAGAAAGAGAGAGAGAGAGAGAAAGAAATAGTGAAAAGAAAAAAAGGATATAACCACCCACATTTGGAAAAAAAAACAGGTATGTCAAACAAGTAAGCATGTAATGGACTGCAGTAGCGAGTATGTAAGAATGGGAAATTGGAAGTTTAGCATATATGTCTCAACCAGACATGCAGTACTGATATATTGCTGATCAAAACCTATGTCCATAGCATCTGGGTCTGTCAGCAGTGACATAGAACATAGGTCAGGCCCCTGAGTCACCCCAGAAAAGGATGGATCACATATGACTACTACTGGAGTGTGTGTTGAGCAATACTGACTTTGACAATGCTAAGCCAGCTACTGGGATGTCATACATATCCATATCGTACTTGTGAATACAACTATGATATACTTGTTCATCTCAGAAATGTGAGAGACCTATACATGGTATTTGCATAGTAAAGTACTGTTGCAGATGTGTTTGTTGAACTGCATGTGATATACTAAGCTCATACCATTTTACTATCCAATGTTATGTACACTGACCATATGTGTGCCTCATATTTGCAATCATTTACTCATACAGTTGTGTTATGTCTGGCAAATCCTTGGCAAATCTGTGAAGACTGACATTACAACATCTTCTTTTTCCTCTGGCTGTTCCTGTTAGGGGTCACCATAGTGAATCATCTGTTGCCATTCCTGCCTGTCCTCAGCATCTTTTTCTGTCACACCAACCACCTGCACGTCCTCTCTCACCACATCCAGAAACCTTATCTGATGCCTTCCTCTTTCCCCTCTTACCTGGCAGCTACATCCTTACCATCCTTTTCCCAATATACTCAGCATCCCTCCTCAGCACATGTCCAAACCAATGTAATCTTGCCTTTCTGACTTTGTCTCAAAACCATCCCACATGGGCTGACACTCTCATATACACATCACTAATCCCATGCACCCTCGTCACACCCAGTGCAAATCCTAACATCTGTAACTTTGCCACGTCCAGCTGACTTCTGGCTTTTTGTCAATGCCACTGTCTCCAACCCATATAACATAGCTGGTCTCAGTATCTTTTTCTAGACCTTCCCTTTCACTTTTACTGGTACTCGTCTGTCACAAATCACTGCTGACACTCTACTCCACCCTCTCCATCCTGCCTGTACTCTCTTCTTCACCTGTTCTCCACAGTCATCATTACTCTGAAGTGTTAATCCCAATCATTTAAACACATCCACCTTTGCCAACTCTACTCCCTGCAACCTCAACATTCCACTATTCTTCCTCTCATTCACACACTGATATTCTATCTTTGTCCTGTTGACCTTCATTCTTCTTCTCTCTAGAGCACATACCCACCTCTCCAGGTTCTCCTAAATCTGTTCTCTACTCTCAATACAGTTCACAGTGTCATCTGCAAACATAATAGTCAACAGGGACTATGGTCTGATCTTGTCTGTCAACTTGTCCATCACCATTGAAAATGAGAAAGGGCTCACAGCTGATCCCTGATGTCATCCCACCTCCACCTTAAATGCATCCATCACTCGCACTGCAGACCTCACCGCTGTCACACCACCCTTGTACATATCCTGTACCACTCTTACATATATCTCTGCGACTCATGACTTCCTCATACAATATCACAACTCCTCTCTAGGCACCCTGTCATATGCTTTCTCTAAGTCCAGAAAGACACAAAGCAACTCCTGACCTCCTCCGTACTTCTCCATCAACACTCTCAGAGCAAACATTGCATCTGTAGTGCTGTTTCGTGGCATGACACCATACTGCTGACCACTACTCATCACCTCCCTGCTTAACCTAGCTGTCACTACTCTTTCCCATAACTTCATGCTGTGACTGATCAATGTTATCTCTCTGTATTTACTACAGCTCTGCACATCAACCCTATTCTTAAAACAGTACCCAAATACTTTCTCTCCACTCCTCATGCAACCTCTCACTTTATAAGATATTGTTAAACAATCTGGTTAAAAACACCACTGCCATTTCCCCTAAACACCTTCAGCTTCCATAGGTATGTCATG
Source organism: Protopterus annectens (assembly GCF_019279795.1). Taxonomy (NCBI): domain Eukaryota; kingdom Metazoa; phylum Chordata; order Ceratodontiformes; family Protopteridae; genus Protopterus; species Protopterus annectens. The sequence goes on along the minus strand of NC_056744.1, from coordinate 1,352,116,745 downwards.
TGGATCAACAGGCTTTCTAGTATTCATCCTCTTCATAGCTATCATTACTTCTTCCTTGGTAAGCCATTGCACTTTCTGATTCATCATACCCAGAGCATCCAACCTTCTCTCTCTCATTCTCTTCATACATCAGCCTCTCAAAGTACTTTGTCCATCTGCTCAACATACTCCTCTCACTTGTGACTACATTTCCCTTATTATCCTTTATCACCCTTATGTTCTGTACATGTTTCCTAGCTCAGTCCCTCTGTCTAGCCAATCCAAATCCAAATCCTTTCATCCCTCCTTAGTGTCCAACCTGTCATATGACTCTTCATATGCCTCATCCTTAGCCTTTGTCACCTCTGTCTTTGCCATGCACCTCATCTCCTTATACTCCTGTCTACTTTCCTCATCTCTCTCACAATCCCACTCCTTCCCCAACATCTTTCTCAGTATACTGTCCTGTACTTCCTCAGTCCACCACCAGGTCTCCTTGTACTCCTTCCTCCATCCACATGTCACACCAAGCACCTTTCTAGCCATCTCCCTTCATAGCTTTGCTGTACTTACCCAGATATTTGGCATATCTTCACTGCCACCCAGTGCCTGTCTTAACTCTTCCCTGAACTCCACCTCACAATCACCTTTTTCCAGTTCCTACCATTTGATCCATGGTGCTGCCCTCACACTCCTCTCCTTGATCACCATTATCTTACAGACCAACATTCTATGCTGCCTAAATACACTGTCCCCTTTTATCACTTTACAGTCTCTAATCTCCTTCAAACTGGCCCTCCTACATTGGATATATTCCACCTGTGTGCATCTTCCTCCACTCTTGTATGTCACCCTATGCTCCTCCCTCGTGTTACAGTGCGTATTCACCACAGCCATGTCCATGCTTTTTGCAAAATCCACTGCCATCTCACTATCTGCATGCCTTTGCTTAACAACATACATACCCATCACTTCCCCATCCCCTCTGTTCCCTTCACCAATATGACCATTGAAATCTGTTGCAATCACTACTCTGTCACCCTTTGGTACAGTTATCACCATGGCATTCAACTGACTTCACATTTCTTTTTCTCATCCATCACACAACCAACTTGCAGGGCATATGCACTAACAACAGTCATCATTACATCATCAGTTTCCAGCTTCATAAACATCACTCTATCAGACACTCATGTCATCCCTCCAAAAACACTCTTGGCATACTGTTCCTTCAGGAGAACCCCTACCCCCTTTCTCCTCCCATCCACAGCATGATAGCACAATTGTGACCTGCCTCTCATACACCTAGTCATACTCCACTTCCATCTGGTCTCTTGCACACACAATATATCAACCTACCCCTGCCCATCATATCAGCTAGCTCTGTCTCTATACCAGTCATACTGCCAACATTAAAAGTTCTTACCCTCACTACCACACTCGTAGCCTTTCTCCTCTCTTCCTGCTATATGAGTGTTGTACATCCTCCAAGGTATGCCTGTCAGAGCAAAGGCTACTGTGCTATCAAATTACTCAAGTGTGTTACAACAATATTAAGACAGTGTCACTACTTTTGTCCCATTGCCCCCATGTATGTGTGGCATCCTACAGATGCCCTGCTCTAACGGGGTGAGAGGGATGACTGGGCAGCAACAGTGTGAATACAGTGTGTCATACTGACATAGAACAGAAATGTACATCAGATATTACCTGTGCACATGTCAGTATGAGTAGGTGTATCTAGCTGCCTCATAACTATAGATATGGGATGCAAAATGTCAGTTAAATAAGCTGTACATGTTTTACATGTGTGTAATCTCAGTTAATGTGCATCCAACAGAGTGACATTTCTACAGCTACTGGTTGTTGCATTGCACTGACAAAGCCATGGGTACTACAATAAGCATGATTATCAGTTTGAAATTGGAGAGGTCTCCAACTGTGTTATGACTTTGTGCCCATGCCTACTACAAACAGCTATATGAACACCTACCCAGCTGTATGGACTCAGCAATACCTTACATGTAAATCCTGCCTCCGCCAAAGTAGAGTAATCCCCTTTTCTGGACAGCAGCAATACACAAACCACAGACTTGGTCCCTATATTGGCTGGACAGGGCAAAGTAGGAACAGGCACCGACTTGGCATCAAGTCAGCCATTGTCGGAACAAGCATATAAGGTCACAGGTGGATTACTGTAAGGCTAACTATAAGTACAAATTGGAGACATCCACCAAGGCCAGTCAGAAGGCCATCTTCCCATATGTCTGCAATCTCAGAGGCAACAAACCAACCCAATCTGTAATGGTGGTCAATCAGACCACATACACACAACATAGCTATAGCCAACCTGCTGCAGATAGGGTTAGGGCAAACATCACCCCCCTGGCTCAGCATCACTAGAGGTGGACACCCCTCTCCTCATCACCAGTGAGCAAGTACATATTGCCTACTGAAAGGCAACAAACATAAGTATCCATGGGACATGATAACATCCGTGTCCGCATCCTACATGAACTCAGGCATGTGCTCCCAGCTCCATTGCACATTGTAGTCACACCAAGCCTCGGCACCATCCACACCCCATCCACATGGAAGATGGCCACTGTCATCCCTCTACACAGACCTGAATGAGGAATTGAGGATTATGCAATTAACTCCAAAGCTAGTTACGAAAATAAAATTGCCAAAGATTCCAAAGACAACCACAAAGCATTCTATAATTATGTCAAGAATCTAAATGGCAATGCTCAGATCTGCTCTGAGCTAAAACAGAATGGCATTAAATATACTGATCCGAAGGATATTGCCAATATCCTGGCAGATCGATTCAGTGCCAACTTCACCCCCCTCTCGCCCCCTAAATGGCCCATCTCAATACCGGAAGATTGCCAAATTCCAGTAATAACGCCACACAGGTACAAAACGCACTCTCTAAAGCCAAGAATACAGCATCCATGGGACCAGATGACATCCTGGGCTGTGTACTACATGAACTACAATATGAACTGGCACCTCACCTAAGTGTCATGTTTAATCATAGCCTCACCTCAGGTTTCGTGCCCACTGAGTGGCGCAGAGCTACAGTTATCCCAATCCACAAGGGGATCCACCTTGGATCCCGGAAACTACCGTCCCATCAGTCTGACAAGCCTTATCTGCAAGGCCATGGAGCGCATTATCATGGAACTTATAAACAAAGACATTGGCAACCTTCAAACACTGGACCCCACCCAGTTTGGGTTTGTGAAGGGCCGATCTTGTCTCCTGAACCTGATTGACTTCTTTGAATCAGTCTCCAGAGCCATGGACAAGGGTAAGGTGGTCCACACAGCCTATCTAGACCTTGCCAAGGCCTTTGACACCATCCCCACTCTGGAATCATAGATAAACTTACTAAGTTGGGCATAAATCCCTATGTCACCCAATGGGTTGCTAAATGGCTTACTGATAGAACCCACACTGTAAAAGTAGCCGACTCCAAATCCAGCTCCAGACAAGTGACAAGTGGAGTACCTCAGGGTTCAGTCCTGGGGCCGCTCTTGTTTGGCATCTACTTCTCTGAAGTACAGGTCAACACTAAGGGACTCTGGCACAAAGTTTGCAGATGACTGCAAACTGGGAGCCATTATTGAATCCCCAAATGATGTGGATACTCTACAAAAGAGCCTTACAGAAACAGATGCTTGGTGCCAGAGCCATGGGCTCAAGCTCAATGCCAAGAAATGTATTGTTATCCCCTTTGGGAAAAACATGTATCCATGAATTACCATATAGATGGCAGTACACTAAACACAGAAAGTGTGATAAGAGACTTAGGGACACAGGTGGATAGTGGTCTCACCTTCGATAACCACATCGCCACAACAGTCAGGAAATCCTTCTATGTAGCACACCTCATCACGAAGGGCTTTTCATCCAGAAAAAAGGAGGTCATTGTCCCACTGTACTCATCCCTCATTAGACCCATTATAGAATACAACGCCCCATTTGGTATGTACCTCTCAAGACATCTGCAACAACTGGAAAGGCCTCAGAAATACCTCACTAAAAGAATCACAGGCCTAAAGCAGATGCCCTATGCTGACCGCCTTAAAAAACTCCAGCTATACTCTGTCCCATATAGTCTACTCAGAGGCGATCTCTGCTTAACATACAAGGCCATGTCAAACCCAGAGCTGTTGGACATGCTACACTTAAAGAAATCCCAATCCCTCAGAGCTACACGCTCCAGGGATCTAAACCTTGTCATCACAATAAACAAAACATGTTTGAGGGATAGGTTCCTGACCCAGAGACTCCCCAGACTCTGGAATAGATTGCCCATACATGTCAAGCAGAGTGCCTCTTTGGACCTCTTCAAGAGGAACCTTGACGATTGGATGGGAGAAAGGAAATTCACCCCAGGGATCACGTCAGTCGCCCTGCTAGACAGGGGTCCAGGAAAGTAAATAATGTGGGAAGAAATAGCCAGGGAATTGTTATGGCTAGGCTTGTATAGGCCCTAGGACTGATAGCCTAGTACCAACCTATGAACCTATGAACCTATGAACCTATGAACTGTCCCTCATTGGGGGAATATGACACATCAGGACCAGGAGTGCAATGCAAGCTAATACTGTGCTGATAGATTACAGGGATATGGTGTGGTTGTGAGTAGTGGATACTGGTATTCAAGGTACATATGCAGGTTCTGTACATACTATTGCCAAATGTATGTTGTCCTGTGATGTGGTTCCTGTTTATGTCTTCCAGGCACAATGTTGCATCAGCAAAGGGCAACATTCTCAGAGGCTGAGACAACCATAATCATAGAAGCCATAGTACAGAACCATGCAATAATGTTTGGCCGGAGCCAGCAACATCTGCTGGAGAGGACCTTGGACTTGTCCACGAGGTAAACGATGTCAGCCTGCACACATGTACATACGAGCAAGTCTGGCATCATGCAACTGACCTCATACACAATGCCTGGCAAAGGGCTGCTGCCATGGTAAGGGACTGCACAACCACAGGTGGAGCCCAGCCATGCAGCACCCACTGACACTCACTGAGGAGCTCCTGGCCAACCTTGGGACACCCATCCCAGTACAATATCAGGGTAAAGACCCCCATATGCTGGAGGTGGGTGGCACCCAGACAATGGATGAGGAGCATTCAGATAAGGCCCCAGTGGAGATTACGAGCCTAGTGTAGCAGACATACTTGTATCTGTAGAGTATCTACATACATGTGTCAGGTCAGATTGCACTTGTGGATGGGGTTTTCTAATGCACAGAAGTGCACATCTATGGTGAAGGACAGCAAATTGTGTAGTATTGGGGGTTGTTCTGTGAATGTCCAGACATGCTGTATCCATCCTGTACCAATGTTACATGTGAATCTGCTGACAATACCTCTCTTCCACAACTACTTAGGTCCCTCTGGTCTGCATGTGGGACAGCAACCTGAAGCTGGTGAGTATGGAATTGTTTTGTTGTGGTTTGCCAATACAACAGGCATGTGAAGGACATGCAATTTACCATGTACACAACTGTCACTTATAGCCGCATTGCTTCATGTGCATGTTCACTTGTGGTGGGGTTAGCTACATTGCATCACAGTGGTCACCACAGGGGCGTATCTGAAGAGAATATAACATTCCTGTAGCATACCTCACAACCTGTCAGTGCAAGACTTCTGGACAGAGACCAGCAAAATGGGGAGACAAATGACGTAAGGTAGGAACATGTGTGAAACATTACCCTTATACAATGGATATAAACAGTGTACACATCCCTGTTAAGATGCTAGGTGTGTGTGATATATACAAATTGAGACCACAATATGTCTGTCCACACCTTTTCCAACCTTTAACATGACCCATAACATGAACAAATTCACTTGTAAAACCAACCAATCTGTTGGGGACCATATATGGATTATACAAACCTTACAATAAGCTGGATGCATATGTGTGCACACCCTTCAAATAATATTTTATTGCAGCAGTTTGTGATTTACTGACAGCATTCAGCCTGCTTGGGTACACACCTGCCAACAAGTAAAGGCACTCTGGGTAACACCAAATAACAGTCCACTGTCCAAGTAGGATCTTCATGACATATGCTCAGTTGCCTGCAACAGCAACAGCTATGACTTGCAGACAGCTTACAAAGCAGCAAAGGGATCTCATATTTGAAAGGTATCACTCAGGAGTAGGGTACAACAACATTACCACGGCATTACATACACCATGGAACACAGTGGAGACAGTCATCGAAAGGTGGATTGACTATGGGACAACAGTGCTGTTGAAAAGAACCTGACGTCCCTCCAAAACATTTGAAAAGACATGTCCAAACCTGGTCAGAGAGGCTGCCAGGAGACATACAGCAACAGTGAGGGAGTTGCAGGAATCTCTTGCAAGTACTGCTGTTGTGTAATATATGTGAGAACAATCTCCCATATTCTACATAAGTCTGGCCTATGGGGCAGGCTCAGAAGATGGAAGCATTTTGCCACACCATAAAATATCCAGGGGTGGATACAACTTGAAATACAGCACATCAAGTCTCCCAAAGACATGTGTGAAAATGTGTTTTGGTGTAATGAGACTATGGATCACCTCACAGCCACAATAGCAAAAGGTACGTGTGGTGCACAAGCAACACCTCTCTTCAGCTGAAGACCACAATCCCCATTGTGACTCACACTGGTGGCATTGGCCTGCTGTGGGGATGCTGTTCTAAAGCCAGAACTAGGCCTGCAGTCATGGTGGTGGGAATTCTGAACAGTTCAAAATATTCACATCTGGCCCACATCTATCATGCATCTGCAAGAATGCTGAGGATGGGGAGGGGTGTCAGCCATCAACATGACAAAGAGCTGAAGCACACATCCAAAGCTACCTAAGAATGGCTCCACCTCAACACACTCATGGTTATGGATTGGCCCAGCCAGAGCCTAGACCAAAACTCAATGGCAAAACCCCAGTGTGACCTGACGAGGGCTGTGCAGATGAGCTGCCCTAGCAATCTGATAGAGTTGGGGGACCTTAGCAAGGAAGAGTGGCTAAATAATGCCAAGTCAGGATGTGCCATGCTGATAGACACCTTCCCAAGAAGAGTGAATGCTGTAAGTAACTTACAAGGTGCTTCAACAAAGTATCATTTTAACGGTGTGCACACTTATGCAACCACCATATTGTATATATTTCATTCATTAGATTTTACACCACAATTTGTTTGTTTACTGATTGGATTCCACAGGTCATATGTCACATGACAGGTGGGTAATATATTTGAATGCATCATTGCGGTCTCATTTTATATATTACAAAAACATGGCATGTCAGCAGGGTTGTGTACACTTATCATATCCACTGTAAGCTTAGAAGGTTGGTGGTGTAACAGGAATTGTGTGACCATACATTTACTGCTGGTTTATAGGTCTGAAACTCAAATGTATGTCATTAATTAGTGACATCACTCCTCAGATCATCCCAGTTGTGTATCAGACAAACACAGGGATTATGAGAAACAGAGCAAACATATGAGCCAGACATCTACACATTCTGCAGGATCTGTACAGTTTTGAGATATGTTCTGTAGTACTTGCCACTGTGCCATACAGGTGAACAGCAATGATGCGTACATGGGTGCGGTCTGTGCTGGGGAAGGACCATCACCTAATAATACTAGTCACATATCCCAGAGCTCTATATTGTTAGTTACATGTAGTAAAACTGGCTGCAATGCAGGATGTTGAGAGCCATGTGTCATGCATGTCACCATTTGGGTAATGTGAGGTCTGTGTAACAGATTTGTGCCATCTCACCTGTAAATGTGTGTGTGTGTGTGTGTGTGTGTGTGTGTGTGTGTGTGTGTGTGTGTGTGTGTGTGTGTGTGCGTGTGTGTGCATGCATGTGTGAGTGTGTGTATACCAGCCAACCTTAAGGTGCAGGTATTAATGAACATATGTTGGCTTCTCCTCACAGGTGCTGATGGGGTTCAAGGTCCCTCCCATTTGGAAACTTATGTCATTGTCTCTGCAGACTCGGACAAGGATGAAAGGAATAGTGAGGTACAGGTGGGATTGTCAGGGGCTGAATCTGTGCCATTGGTTGACATCCCACTCTTGTCCACACCATTCCCACACACAGTGACAAGGCCCACACATATCCCATCACCAGTGGCCAAAGATGATGGACCGTTGGCGGGTGGTGGCATGGAACTGGCTAGTGTGGTGACTATGGCAGGTGTGATTGTAGACACTGTCCATAGTCAGAGTGCAGGTGAGGTCCCACACAGGTGGATGGACAGGGGTGCTCACAGGAAGACTGCTGCTCATCAAGCCGCTGTTGCAAGTGGCACAGCAGGTGTCACCAGATGCATGTTTCAGGCTGTCATGGATGCACAGGCATGTAGTGAATGCGACACCAGACAAATACTCAGGGTAGTGGATGGAACTCTTCCTGATGTACGTGGCTACATATGTTGTTGAAGCCACATGTCAAAATACTGAGGTCATGAATACACGGTGGGGTGAGAACTTGTCAATCCTTGACAGTGGAATGTCTGTGCTAGAACATGTGGTGGGAGATGGGCATTGGTCATGTGGACATAGGTCAGCACCAACAACAGCTTAGGGTCTACAGGGCCATGCACCTTTATACTCCTGACAGTGACACCAGCACTACCAAAGGGGGGTTGCTGTCCATATCACACTGGAGCAGGCCATAGGCACGTGGTCCTGGCCGGTCCCATCAGGGGCATGGATCCAGCAGACAGCAGTCACCATCAGGAAGCAGTACTGCATCTAGCCTTGGGCCTGGTGGTGCCAGTGATATCTCTGACAGGACCAATTCCCTTGTCCATAGCCGGAGACGGTGAACTGGACACCCTGTCATGTACGGTCCACACTGTCTAACATACCCCTGTGTAGGGCAGCAACATGGAGTGACTGTATGGATACATGCACACACACATCTGTATCTTGGGCAGATCACATCCAGACACACATAGCACCTCTGCACAGACCATCTACTGGATACCCCTCCAAACACGCACACATGATGCCAACCGTATGGCTCAGCCTAGGGCTCTGTCAAACCCATACCACATCCTATGCATATGATGATACCTGTGCCACATCCCTGTCATCCATACAATCAATGCAGGGACATGCTAATATGGGTCTGATGCACAGGGTGAATATAGTACAGTGTAGCTATGTAATACTATGTAAGGTGCTGTCTGCTTGCATTTGTTATGGGTACACATACAGGTGTATATACCTTATTAGCCAGGATGCATTATTGCTGTTAGTACCACTGACTGAATGTAGTCTGACATGTTGCATTCTGTTTGTGTTCCAGGTGTCTGTGTGTCTGCAGGCTGTGACCCTGCAGACATTCCCAAGTGGGAGTATGGCAGAGTGGGAATACACTGACCATGTCATAGGCAAGGTACAGCTTTATATGTACATGTACCAGGTGTGTATGCATACAACAGTGTGTGAGGGAGACTGTTGTCAGACAGTGTGACCTTGCATACATACCCCTTGTCACAGACAGGTAGCCTTCAGACATGTCAGCTCAGTGTTATGTGGTACCACAGGCTCATACATACAGAACGGGTTACTGCAGTACTGTCAGCAGGTCCCACACAAGCGTAGCCATTACATTAACTGCAACAGATTCACCTGTCAACACCTGTTGGCCCTGCCACTTCTTTCCCATTCAATCAACCCTGATGCAGCTGATGAGGGCATGCATGATACTGTGTATGACAGGTTTGTGGTATGTATTCCTGAGTTCACCAGGTGGAACAGGGAGACAAAATGGTATATCCTTTGCATGCACACAGTAACACAGAGTTGGCAATAGACAGATTAGTAAACCTTCATTTCCACTTTGATGTACTGTAGTACTACATGCACATGACATGCCCCACATAGATTATATGCATGGGACAATAACACACTACCTCTTACAGCATGTAATGTTTTGAATGCCTTCATGGATGGTGAGATAACCCACCAGAAATAGCATGTAGAGTCATGTATTGCACCTACAAGCCTGGACAAGTGATAGTGTAGCAGATGTTGCATCAGCATGATGTTTCAGTCAGGTATGATACCTGATGCTGGTATGTGTGTCACTACACTCAGTGTGGCCAATTTGGAAACAATCTCACATACATGGGCATTGTTATGGGACACAGACCACATATAGGTTGCAAACATCTGGATATTCCATAGACATCTGTACCGAGGACTGGTATGGCCTGCACAATGATTTATCATGCTGCATGTGAGGCAGATGCCGTTAACACACTATATAAAGTAATGCCATTGGGAGGAGGTAAACATGCATGGATGGTACACACATCAAAATGGTATAAGCTAAGCAGGATATGATCTTCAACCAAACATACACAGTTGCCAGTATTGAGATTAGAACCTCTACCTATCTAGTTATTACTACTATAGTATTACACAGTTATCAGATGCATCACAGAGCTTACATGATTTCACCTAGTCTCAAGGTACTTCTAAGGTGAATGACATCAGCAGGGCTAGTAAAGTAGGGTGATGGTAAGTTTACAGGGTGGTACTCAAAATGGTATAATCCACACAGTAAATGATTCTCACACAAACACTTGCAGTATTGAGATTAGAACCCCTACCTATCTAGGTATTGCTACTATTGTGTTACACAGTTATCAGCTGTGTCACAAAGTTTATATGATTTCACCTAGTCCCAAGGTCACACACACACACACACACACACACACACACACACACACACACACACACACACACACACACACACACACGCACACACATAGACACACACATGCACTTGCCAGTATTGAGATCAGAACCCCTGTCTATCTGTTGTGCAGTTATCACACACTCTACAGAGCTTACTGGAATGACAACTGGCCAAAGGTGCTGAAAACTGCACAGCTGAGTTAAACTATTGCAGGTGACAGAAAGTTTGCCTTCAGTTGTTCCCTTAGATCTAGCTAGTTCTTTCTCTCCTGCACTTCTAATAGCCTAATAGCTTTGAACTTCAACAGGTTTTTGTATCAATTATTCTAACACACCTGAGAACCATCAGCCGTAGTTGTTCCTCATGGAATTAGCTCCAGTACTTAGTAGTTATGACCACCCCTCCTGGCATGATTAAAGTGCAGTTCTCTGTGCTTTTGCCCATTAACCTGGTGCACCTGGGCATTCTGAGGCATTGTTGCAACTGCGTCATGTACACAGACAACCCTCTCCTCTAAACTCTCAGCACTCAGACTTGTGAGAGATGCCCCATATCACCAAATTGGAAGATATGCACTCTCCAGAAAAGACTGGACTAGCTGCTAAAGAGAAAAAGGGTCAACACCTGCACTACACCACATGGAACACATACCCCTCCAGAAAACCTACTATCATAGCTCTGACATACAAACAAAAACCACACACCTACCTTCACAGAGGCACTCAATAGACATTTACCTAAACAGCAGAGACCAGCATGACAGACACCCACTCAACCACCACAACACAGCACAAACCACAGGACACATATCTCACCTACACAGTGTGCCCCTCTACCTAAGCCCCTAAGACTAACCACCTTGCCTAATACAGTAATCATAGGTGACTCAATAGTGAGGCACACAGATGTCCCACTCAGTAGGTTGAACATGGAGAAGGTAACAGTCAGCTGTCTATCAGGTGCCAGAATCCAACACATAACAAACCCAGTCAGGTCACTCCATAACAACTACACATTTCTCTTTGTCATTGTTCATGTGTGTGTGAATGACCTGAGATGTACCTCCCTGTACTTAATGCAAAGAGACATGGTGGGGCTCTCAGATTATGTGGCCCAAGCAGGTATGACAGTAGCCCTGAGCAGTATACTACTGTCACCCAGAATGATACTGCAGTACATACAACAAATAATTGACTTCAACAATTGGCTTAAATGTCTACTGTCATTCTCAGGGGATCCAGTATCTGTCTGCTTGGGATGACATGATTGACAGACTGCTACGTCTTGCATCTGTCATCCCTGGGTTTCCATGTACTGGCTAAGTGTCTTGTCACTCCTATAGTGCCTTTTTAGGTGGTGTTCCAAATCAAATTACCACCATAACAGCTATATATATATATATATATATATATATATATATATATATATATATATATATATATATATATATACACACAATCTGTGGGTCATGCTGCTCAACACTAGACATCTAAATCTCGAGAAGCAGCCACTTGAAGCACTCCTCAAAATGGAGAACCTTGAGATTTATGCTGTAACAGAGACCTGGTTTACAGTAGCAGACAGCACCCCTGCACTACCAGGCTATAATTCATTCCACACCTGTCAACCCCAAAACATGGACCACAGCTCCAAAGGCAGTGGTGTCTCCATATTAATAAGGGATATGCACACCTCCAAACTAGTATCCCAGAATAATGCATCTGAGATACTTAAGGTACAACAGACATTGGGTAATAGTGCAATCCTGGTCAAAGCCTGCTATGGGTCCCCATCCATGTCCCCAGACTCTCAATCCACATTCCTCAACACCCTGGAATCTATCAAGGTCCAACCCAGCACTCTCATACTAGGAGACATCAATTACCACATCCATTAACTAGGAATGATACTCAAGCACCAATAGACTGGCTCAACGCTTCCCGGAATTCATCAGTTCCAATGCCCTGGATCAGCTCATTGTGATGCCCAGTAGACGAAGCAAAATCCTTGACTTGTGGTGATTTCTAACATATGGGACCATTGCTTGACAACAGTAGTCAATCCCTACCTGGTCAGATCCAACCATAAAGTCATCACCATGAAAATCCACATCTCACCCCCCCCCCACAGAGGTAACCACCTTGAAAAACGTTTCCAAAACTGACTTTGGACTCCTAAAAACAGAGGTGGCTAAATTTACAGCACCCATGCCAATGGAAAATATCTGCATGACTGTCAAATCATACACAAATGCACTGTACAAACATGTACATCAATGCATGGAACTAGCCATACACAAGAGAACCATGACACTCTCCTCCAAACACTGGAGGCCAATCCGGTGGTCTCCTGCCATTAATAACCTGTACAACAGAAGGAAGAAACTGCTGCAGAAAACTGTGGAGTCCAAAGAGTGGTAAAACTCCCTTATTAGCCTCAACAACAACTTGAGATCCCTCATGAAATCATCTAAAGCCAGTTATGATGGCAGAATTGCAGCAGACACTGACCACAATCACAAAGCCTTTGATAGTTATGTCAACAACTTCCACAGCAATACCCAGAAGTGCTCTGAGTTACTGCATAATGCTACCGCCTATACTGAGCCAACAGCTATTGCCAACATTTTTCCCAACACATTCTGTGCCAGCTTCACCCCTCTATCCCCCATAGGGAAACAATCAGAATGCCAGAAGAATGCCAGGCACCCAGGATTACTGCCACCCAGGTTGCACCTGCATTGTCCACGGGCAAGAATACAGCTTCCATGGGACCCAAATTATCCCTGGCCATGGTCTACATGAACTACAAAGATACCTAGCATCACATCTGTGTGCCCTGTTCAGTCACAGCCTCAGCACAGGCTTTATCCCTCCCAAATAGTGCACTGCTACAGTCATACCTCCCCATAAAGGTGTAGCAACTAGAGACCCTGGTAATTATCAGCCCATTAGCCTGATGAATCTGATATGTACAGCTATGGACCACATCATCAGGAAATTGATCGACAAACATATAGGTAATCTCCTAACTCTGGACCCCACACAGTTTGGCTTTGTGAATGGGAGATCATGCCTGCTCAACCTGGTTGACTTCTTTGAGACAGTCACCAGGGCTGTGTATGACAGTAAGGCACTGCATACAGCCTACATTAATCTGGCCCAGGCTCTTAATACCATTGCTCAGTCAAGATGTATTGATGAACCCACCAAACTAGACAGCAACCCCTATATCACTGTGGGGTTGCAAATTGCCTCATAGATAGAACACACAGTGTGAAAGTAGTGAGCTCCAAGTCATGCTGCCAACCAGTCATGAGAGGAGTCCCACAGGGTTCACTCCTGGGTACTCTGCTGTTCAGCATCTACTTCGCAGTAGTCCAGGCCAACACAATGGAACTCTGGCTTACCAGGTTTACAGACAACTGCAAGCTGGGAGCCATCCTTGACTCCACAAGTGATGCAGATTGAAAACCCTCACTGAGACCACTGACTGGTGTGAAAACCATGGCCTGAAGCTTAACGCCACAAAATTCTTCATCAGCCTCTTTGGTAAAAATTCAGTTCCCACTAAGTACCACATCAATGGGAGCCCACTGAACACTGTAGGTGTTATAAGAGATCTGGGGACACAGGTTGACAGCAACCTCTCCTTTAACCACCACATTGCCACTGTGTTCAGGAAATGCTTCTATGTGATACATCTCATTACCAAGGGTTTTGCAACCAGGAAGGACGAGATCATCATCTCTGTGTACTCTTCCCTCATTAGACCAGTCATCAAGTATAATGGCCCATTTGGCATGTACCTCACTAGACACCTGCAACAGCTGGAGAGGCCACAGAAGTACCTCACAAAGAGGATCCTAGGCATTAAACATGTCTTACACAGACAGACTCAAAAGTTCCGGCTATTCTCTATCTTATATCACCTACTTAGAGGCGATCTCTGCTTGACTTGCAAAGCCATGTCTGACCCAGCTCTTTTACAAATGCTACATTTAAAGACATCCCAATCCGTCTGCACCACACACTGCAGGGACCTTGACCTCATTACCACAATCAACACAACATGCTGGAGGGATGGATTCCTCACCCAGAGACTGCAGATGCCCTGGAATAGACTTCCCATACATGTCAACCAAAGAACCTACATGACCCTGTTCCAGAGAGATCTTGCTGAGTGGCAGAGTAATATAAATTATACCCCAGGATCACTCCAGTGGTTCTACTTGATGGAGGTACTGGGAACTAACATCGGGTGGCATAATGGCAGAGCACTTCTATGGGCTAGGCTTGTAAAGGCTCTAGGGCCATTAGCCTAGTACACACCTAGGAACCTGTAAGGGGAGTGACATCAGCATGACTGATAAAGTAGGCCAGTGGGTGGGAAACTTATCAAAAATACTTCTTTCTACAAACATATGCACTTGCCCACACACATTTGCCAGATCTGATAGTAGAACCCCTGCCTATCTAGTTATTTGCACTATAGTGTTACACAGTTTTCACAAATGCTACATAGCTTACTGGGCTGACAATTGGCCAAAGGTGCAGATAAGGGGAATGCCATCAGCAGGAGTAATAAAGTAGGCCAGTGGATGAGAAACTTATCAAAGTACTTCTTATTGCAAACATACACACACACTCATTTGCCAGATCTGAGATTAGAACCTCTGTCTAGCTAATGATTTGTACTATACTGTTACACAGTTATCACACATCAGCAGTATTGATAAAGTGGGGCACTGGGAAGTGTTGTGGGTGGGAATGGTCTAAAACTGTTTTACCTACAAACAAAGAAACACACACTCCCTCACTCTCACATACACAACTGTCACACAGTTACCAGTACTGAGATTAGAACACCTACCTATCTAGTTATTTGTACTATAGTGTTATGCAGTTATCTCATGCGCTACAGAACATAGGCGGGTGATTGGTGTCCAATGGTACTTCTAAGGCAAATGAAAGCAGCAGATGTTGTGAAGTAGGGCAATGTGTAATGTACTGAGTGGGAAGAGTCTCCTAATACTTAGACCTACAGACACACACAAACACACACAGGCAGGTGATGTGATATTATAAACCCAATCTAACACAATGGGGCTCATCTTTTATGCTGGCACATGCAACTGTTTACAACTGATATGCCACTATCCACAGCAGGACATCATTGTATGTAATTCAGGGTATACATTTGTGTGACTCACTCTGTCTGTGTCCCCATGTGTCTCTCTCTGTATCACTGCCTGTCTCTCAGTTCTCCACATCTATGTGTGTGTATGCTTGATATATGTTGTTATCTGTTGCCCATATATATGTGTGTGTGTGTGTGTGTTTGTGTGTGTGTGTGTGTGTGTGTGTGTGTGTGTGTGTGTGTGTGTGTGTGTGTGTGTGTGTGTGTGTGTGTGAGTGTGTGCGTGTATCTCATGCAACAGATGTCGATATAGCACATATGGGCCAGCTAGGTGTGTGTGTGTGTGTGTGTGTGTGTGTGTGTGTGTGTGTGTGTGTGTGTGTGTGTGTGTGTGTGTGTGTGTGGAGACAGTTGAGGTGTACATAGCTGTCTGTACGCACGGACATATATGCATAATACAGTCATTTATTCCAATGTGGGTTCCAACATGTCCTATGACTCTCTAAGTGTAGGAGCATGCCCAGTGTGACCTTCTATAGTTAGAGTGGGACTCCATTTCAGAGATTGGTGTACTGCAGTCCAGGATTTTGTGTGCTATAGCCATACCTCTCATGAGTACACAGAACCTTCATCATGGTACTTGTTTTGTTTAGCAGACATTTTCTGACATATCTATAGTGTGAAACTGCAATGTATTGTATTATCTAGTGCCAGACATCTTCAGATCATCACAGTGCTTTAACAGAGGAATACAAGTTGTATGATGCATAGACCAATATTATGAGGGCAGCTATGTAAATTCTTGCCCAGCATGGCCATTTATTAAGTGTGACTACAGCCAGTTTTGTAGTGACACACGGCTGTGTAAACAGTCCAGCAACCTAGTGATATACTGGCTATGGATCTCCTGCTTGTGTGGTATCTTTCTAACCTGAGATGTCAAAGCCTTGTGTGGGCATACCTCTCACCTGTACATTTTTTGGCAGGTTGTCCAGGAGTTTGGCTAGAGGTTTCATCATTTCTATGTAAACTAGTGTTTTTATGGCAAGTTAGTTATATATAATTGAAGTGTGATGTTACAAAATAATACAGACATTACTGTTTCAGAATACATAACCTTCAGACAATTTCTGCTACTGCAAACCCCTCAACCTGCCAACTTTCTCAGCATGTAAGGGTGAAATAACACATGCCTATCATTGTGCCTTTGTTTCACTTTTATTTCAGCCCTTGTCCAGACATCTTTCTGTCAGAAGTTGGGAGTTATGGATGTGGATACATAGTGCATTCAACTGTGCAGGTATGTCCATTATATGTAAAAGCAAACATAAGATAAAAAGATTATTGAGAATGACCACTGGCAACAGTACCATAAAGCACTTATATTCACAAAAGCCTTCGCACCTCTGCTACACATACTTCAAGATGTCAGTAATATGTATAGTATATTCCACAAAGTACTGTGACTTCCAGGTATTTCAGTGGCAGAACAGTGGGTTTCACTGACATGCATAACAGTTGGCACTGCAGTTATCGGCACATGGCCCTGTCAAAGACAGCACTGTACCTAGGGCACTACAAGACAACTGCCAGGAGAACATGCTGGCCAGATCCAAACAGTATTAACCACACATACACATAGCTCATTGATCCCTGCATATTGTGGACAGGCAACATGTGTTCATGTGCATTGGTACAGCTCTGCCAATGTGTGCTATGCTGCTATTTACCTGCAAACATACATGTTACTGCATTTGTGTGGGTATATGGGGGGGCACACCTGTCAACTGTACCCATTTGCACAGACTGTGCTGATATTTGCTTTACATTTTGGTTCCATTTACTTTACTATTGTGCCCTGTCTAGGGGACTAGAGGCATATCAGTAAAGAGCCCAGGTCAGATTGTACTGGCATACATTTGAGTTTCAGACTTCTTACCCTTCATAGCCTTACTGGAACTGCCGGTCCTGCTGTGCTATCACTTTGTGAGTCTGTAGGGGGTTAATTCAACATTTCCACCATTTGTGTGCCTTTACCAGACATTTCTCTATGGTTTCCTACTGCTGACTTGCTGTGTGGGTGTATGGGGTGGTTATGGGACCCCCACCCTGACATCCATGCCTGTGACCTATGACCCCCAGTTAGTTGTCCCCACACATATACTGCTGTAGGATTTGCCACCTTGGGTACTACTGCATAGTGTGTGGTGGCCAGTTTTGGCCAGATATTTCCTGGTGTCCCACATAGCAGTCAGTTGTGTGCTGCTATCCCAGTAGGCCACCCCATTCCCTTGCATGCATGCAGCATCACCATAGATAATCCATTCATTTATATTTAAGAAGACCGACTTACCTTGTGCTTGTGGCATTTGTGAGGACAGTGCTTGAGGGCTTGGATGCACACAGTACAGTGCCTATACATGGTAAGTTACAGGTAATGTGATGTGTGTGTCATCCAGTTTACTGTGTGTGCGATTCAGAGAGAGGTGTCAGCCCCTAGGGTCTCTACAGTGTCAGTGTGTGTGCTACATGTTGCCTCTTTGCCAAGGCCTGAGCATACTGGGCATGTCTCCATTTAAAAACAACCTCAAAGTTATGCTGCTAAATGCTAGGACTCTTAACATGAAACTTCTCTCACTGGAAGCAGTCCTCACCTTGTAAGATGCAGACATTTGTGCAGTCATGGAGACCTGCTTCAAGGCTGTGGAGAGCACCCCAGTCATTCCACACATTCAGACAACAAACTGAAGGGGTAAAAACTAAAGGAGGCAGTGTATCAATATTCATTAAAGATAAATATACTTCCTAATTGGTTAAATGATATGATTCCCTGGAGATACTTCAGGTGCAATTAACTGTTGGTAAGACACCTATTCAAGTAATTGCCAGCTACAGGACCCCCTCCATGAATCAGGACACCCACTCTGTCTATTTGTATCTACTTGAGTCTATCGAGATACCATGTTTTGGGAGACTCTAATGACCCATCCCTTGACTGGATAAATTACACATGCTCAAACTCATTTGCCCAAAGGTTCCTTGGCTTTCTTAACTCCAGTACCCTGGACCAGCTGGTTGACATCCCCACAAGGGGTGCCAACTTCCTGGATATGGTACTACTAATAGGGGCGACCACTGTAACATCCCCACTGTGAGGTCTTCCCTGATTAGATCTGACCACAAATCAGTCTCACTCAAAGTAACTATCACACTTGATCCCCTCCAGCAGTAACTAAACTAAAAAACTTCTCCAAAGCAGAATATAACCTATTACAGGATGGTATAAATAGCTTCACTGCACCTCCCATGTCAGATGGAATCGGCAGCCATGTTCTACACAAATTCTTTATACAAACACCTGTATAACTACATTGACTCAGCCATAAGACCAAAACAAGCTCCTCAAGGAAGAGCAAACCTACCTGGTGGACAACTGCCATTAACAGGCTTTACAACAAGAGGAAGAAATTGCTATCTAAGAGTAAAAGGGAGCAAGCCCTAAACTGAAAACACTCCCTCCTCAGCTTAAACAAGCAAATAAGATTTTTTGTGAAGTCCTCCAAGGGAAACTACAAATCCAAATTAGCTGCCTCAAATAAGGACAACCATAAGGTGTTCTTTAGTTACATATGTAACTTAAAAGGAAAGGCCCAGATTTGTGCCAAACTGGTAGTTAGTGATATCACATATACTGAGCCTGTAGACATAGCTAACCTGTTGGTCGACAGGTTCAGTGAAAACTTCACTCCTTTGTCCCCGCCACATGTACCCCATGACATCCCTACCACCTGTCCTCTACCTTGTATCTCTAAAGAGCAGATCATAAATGCCCTCTCTAAGGCCAAAAACACAGTATCTATGGAACCTGATAGCATTCCAGGCTGCATCCTACATGGCTCCAACAAAAATTAGCAACACCATTGGATACTCTTTTCAATCATAGTCTAAGCACCATCTTTATCCCAGCTGAATGGAAAACAGCCACCGTAGTTCCCTTGCACAAAGGTGGTGCTTCCACTGACCCCAGAACTATAGACCTATTAGTCTGACTAGTTTTATCTACAAGGCCATAGACCAAATCATTATGAACCTTATCAACAAAGATATAGGTAATCTCCAAACACTTGACCCTACTCAGTGTGGGTTTGTCAAAGGGAAATCATGCCTGCTAAATGTGGTGGACCTCTTCGAGACAGTCACCAAGGCCCTAAATGAGGGGAAATTTGTGTTTGCAGCCTACCTAGACTTAGCCAAGGCTTTTGACACTATCCTGAACTCAGGCATCATGGACAAACTCACCCAGCTAGGTACCAACCCTTATATCATTAGACGAGTCACTAACTGGCTCACTGAAAGAACACATATAGTCAAAATAGGGGAATCCACTTCCAAAA
Organism: Protopterus annectens; assembly: GCF_019279795.1. Lineage (NCBI taxonomy): Eukaryota > Metazoa > Chordata > Ceratodontiformes > Protopteridae > Protopterus > Protopterus annectens. Next base: position 1,352,096,474 of record NC_056744.1, on the reverse strand, counting down.
GCAGACCTGTAACCAGCGGTGTTCCACAGGGATCACTTCTAGGACCCCTACTGTTTTGAATATATTTATCCAAAGTACTAGCAAAAATTAAAGGTCTGTGCTGACAAAGTTTGCTGATGACTGCAAACTGAGTCATAGAATTTCCAAATTATGTCAACATCCTACAAGAGCATCTTACACAAACAAATGATTGGTGCCAAAGTAATGGCCTTAAACTCATTGCAAAAAAATGTATCATCATCCCTTTCAGTAAGAGTGATGTTCCTGCTAACTACAACATCAATAGCAACACCCTAAGTATGCACACAGTGGTGACAGACCTGGGCACATAGGTTGACAGCAATTTTACCTTTGATCACCATGTTGCCACACTGGTAAGAAGGGCATTCTATATTGCTCATCTCATAAGTACGGCATTGCCTCCAGAAAAAAAGAAGCTATAAACTCCCTGTACTCTTCCCTCATCAGGCCAATAATTGAGTAAAATGCCCTTTTTGGTATGTACCTTTCTAAGCACCTGCAGCAATTGGAGAAACCACAAAGGTTCCTCACAAGGAAAATTCAAGATCTTCGGCATCTGTCCTATGTAGATCTGCTGCAATCACTGTCACTTTATTCTGTTTCATACAGGCTACTTAGAGACAGTCTCTACCTTGCATATAAGGCAATCTCTGACCCTGCTTTATTAGAAATGCTGAATATCTGCAAGTCAAATGGTACACAAGTTACTCATGCTAAATAAATTAACCTGGTATGTAACATTAATAGAACCTGCTGGAGGGACAGATTTGTCACCCAGAAGTTACCACACCCTTGGAGCAGACTCCCACTTCATGTCAAACAGAGCACCTCATTGGCCTCTTCAAATGCAGTCTGGGTGATTGGATGAGTAACCATAAATTCATCACAAAGGATCCACCTGTGCCTCACTTGGACATGGGTGTTAGGTGCTGATTGTGGAAATAAGGGTAGAACAAGGCTAGGCTTGTAAGGGCCCTAAGGCTATTAGCCTAGTAAAGTCTTATGATCCTATGAACCCATGAATAACTATATTTTTTCAAGTATGCATTGATATATGTAGCAAGTATTTCATACATTTTGATCTTGCTTTTTCCATAAGACCTCTAACCTCTGCTAAGTCACAAAGTTCTAAGTCCACTCTTTCCTTTCATTCCTAAATCCGTGTAGAAGCAGCAGACTTCCACTTGCAGGTAATAGATTTTCATGTTATAAACAATAAAAATCTCACTTGCATTTTACTAGACTTGGAGAGAGAGATCAACAATATTAACTCTGCCCAGCACCATTTCAGGTCACTGACAGCTTTGCAATATACTTTCCCTGACCATAGCATTCAAGCTATCTTTGACCCAGAAAACATGCTTTCCATCTTACAATAAGCAAATCGTGACAAAACCATCACTTGAGAGATTTCATGGGAAACATTCTGGTTGAACTATGTAGAGTATAAAAATACAAAAGTAAAATATTAATCTTGTAATAGATGACCAGTAAGCTGGCCCTAGTTATCTTCAGATGCTTCCAGTAACTGCTGTTTTCCATCCATCCTCTAAACTTTTCCTCCATATATCTTCCTGAAGGTTATTGTTCTAAACCTCTCAGCATTTAGTTATGTATATATTTATTTATTTAGGTATGCATGTATGTATTTATGTATTTATTTATTTATATTTGTTACTAGGACAGTCAGATTGGGCAATTGTACTCATTTTCAGTAGAAGCCTAGGAAGAAAACCTCCAGTGATAAAGTTCATCATAACTTCAGTTGACAAATAATAATGCAACTGATACAAATTCAGCATGAACATCAACAAACAATAATAATGCATATGATAAAACATCAAAAGACAATAATAATAATAATAATAATAATAATAATAATGCATAAAATATAGTGGATTGTAGTCAGATCTCAGAACATAACCAACTTATAATTTGTGATATGGATGCCAATAAATGCACCTTGTGAAGCTCAAGAGGTGAATCTAGTCATGCATGCTGAGAACACATAAGAAAAGAATCTGATCAAAGACCTGATCAGAATTCCTTGTAATACATGCACTACCACTTACAGAAAAAAAAATGGAGATGTGCACAGTGTTTTTTCATCATTGAAAGTCAACAAATCAGATAGCAACACACCTCTCAGCTGCATTGTTTAAGAATTCAGGCAAATCTAAGAAGAAAGGGGAAAGGGCAAATGATAAAATTTAGGACCGTTTTTTAAATATTGCTCTTATTCACTTAAACATTCACCAGAACAACGGGTTTTGTGTCAGTATGCATTTTCTGAACAGTAAGAAGTATGAGACTTTAATGTAGGATACCATTGACCTGACTCTAATCTTCAGTGACTTACTAGAAAATCAAAAAAAAAATCTTAATGACAGACCAAAAATACAAGAGAAACTCAGGGACAGGTGAGTGGCATGGACATCAGGCAGAAATTAAGGTGTTTTACTTTTTGTTGCTGTTCTGTAATCGTCAGCACTGTTTGTTGTTAGTTGCTTGTGTGAAATCATATCATAATAGTGTTTAGTGTGTGCTTAACAATTGTAAAGCATACCCTAACTGTTGTTATGAATAACTCCCACACTGAGGAAGCTGCTAACAAGTTTATCTTTTTCCCAGTATCAGAGCATAATATTAGTAAGCCATGCATTACAAAATAGTTATACCATCAAATTAAGTAGTGGTGCAAGACATTAGAAACTAGTTTAATGAGAAAGACAATTTTTACAAAGATGTAGTAAGAACAATATATGGATGAAATGTAATTAAGATGGGTGAATCTAAGAGATAAAAGTTAGGAAGAGAAAAATCAGACTGGTGAAACATGAAGCTGAGGGCTAGACTAGTGAAGAGGTAGAAGTAAGATAGATGAAGCTGAGAGATTCGGAATGTATACAGAAAAATAAGAAAAAAGTAGGAATTGTGATAGATGGTTATGCTAAGAAAGTTAGTACCTATATTACGGAGGGGAAATATGGAAAACAGATACAGAAAGGTATAGAAGAAATTATTATTTATGTATTCATTTATTTTATTTTCCTTTTGTTTACTGGGATTAACTGACAGGCTTTACCCTTTTCAGCAGAGGCCCAGGGAGAAAAGCTCCAGCATATTACAAACATTTTTAAACAGACATTCCATAACTGGATGAACAGACATTAAATAATATACATTAACAATTACACATACATTTGCTAATTAGATTACATTCATATGAAATAAAGCCAGCTGTTACAGTATAAAAAATACTCATGCATTTAGTAAACATTGAACACTGAGGATTTCAAGAGATGCATTAGTGGGTTTCTTAAATATATAATACGTCTTATGAATAGAGCTTAGACATTCAAAGAAATGGAAGTGAATGAAGGAACTTGGAAAGGCAGAACATTTTAATATTGTATTTAAGAGGTGGGATATTAAACAAGTTCAGGAGCAATTAAATATGGCTATCACAAGGTTTATATTAGAACTATAGAGATAGGGGGTGAGCAGTGGTACAAAACTATGTGTACGGCTAGAAGATACTAGTAAAACTATTTGAATATTGGTGAAGACTTGTGGTGGAGCACAGGATTCTGAATGAAGAGAAATGATGTAACAATATGGTAAGCTGGACACAACAGTAGCATTTATCCTGAAGATACACAGGAGCTGATCCATCGACTTAACAGATGGAGTTTCAGTTGCGTTTTAAATGACTTTACATTCTGAATGGATTTCAGTGACAGTGGGCTGCGTTTCCATACTTTAGTTAAGATTTTTGAATATAGAGAGTCAACTTCAGTATTAGATGATTTGGTTATAGTGATTAATGTTTTTTCTCTAGAGCATAAAATTCTGTTGGTGGAATATTCTGGCTTATAGAAACATTTGTGTATTGTAATTAGGTGAGAAAGAGCTATGTTATGACAGTTCTAACCAGTTTATTTCTACCAAGTGCTAGGCAGTATGGTACTCCATTGTCATAGAGTATTATGATTGCTCTCGAGTTTGGACAGTTATGATACTTGAAAGTTACAGAAAAGTGAGGCAACACAGAAGAGAGATGCCAGCAAGAAAGTCAAGGCTGTATGTCTTCTGGCTGTGCCATTGACATAGATTTTTCCTTTGCATAATGGGTCTAGTTTTGATGATTTTTTTTTTAACCAAGTGTGATACATTGTAGCTGGATTTCAACTGGTTATCTGTGATGACGATCAGCAATTTTGTGCGGTTTATTAATTCTGTCATTGTGTTGTTGGCAGAGACGATAATGAATAATGCTGTTCTGGAAGAGATGTGTATTGAGGTAAAGAGCTGTAATTATGGATGTTTTTGGGGGGGTTTAAAAGTAGTTGAATTTTTTAGCCATGTTTTATTCGATAAGAAGTGTTTAGAGAGATTTGACAGAGCAGATTAGGGTTGAGTCATTAGCATATTGAACCAAGGTAGCAATTTTTTGTAGCATTGTAGAGGTCATTGATGAATATGTTGAAAAGCATGGGGCCTAATATATATCCCTGTGGAAAACCAGTGCATACTGACAAGAAAATGGAAAAAAATCAATGTGAAGTTGTTCTATCTCGCCGAACATTCTTACTGATGGATCCGGAGCTGATCCTCGGCTCTCCAACTCAGCCAACTGCAAAAGCACAAGGTCTTCAACTAGCTCAAGGCCTACTCCCTATCCCATGATGCACCTTGTGCTTCCGCCAGATCTCATTTGCCACTGCAACAGATCGGGAGTGCTTCGACAGCTCTGGCCAGTAAAAATGTAATATTTCACTTAAAAGTGATAGTTTCACTTGATAGTTATTTTTTTGTAGTTAGATAACTTTTTCTTATCTTGATAAGTAGTTAGTTAGCAATAAAATTTAGTTGTTGGTGGCCGTGTTTTTTAGGCTGTTTTTTTCTTCTTAACTTCAGTGTAACAACTCATTTAAGTTAGAGGGTTGTTTGAATTTCTTCCTCTCTTCCCTATAGTGTGTTAAGGCTAGTTGAGCCTAAGCCCAAGTTTTAGGGCAGTAGTTATAATTCATACTGTGTGTGTTTTTGCATATATTGTAGTAGTTAGGGCCCTGCTTTTTATTAGGGCTATATTCTATAGTATTGTGTGTTTTCTTTAATAGTTAGTGCATATAGTGTGTTCAATACCTTTATTAAAGTGTTGTATAGTAATTTAAGTAGAGATACTGATAATTTCTTCTATGTGTCAACCAGAGAAAGCTAAATCTGGATTTAAAAAATGTCCTAAATGTGGACAAAAAAATGTCAATAGCAGATGGTCACACAAAATGTGTTTATTGTTTAGGTTAAGTTCATCTACATGAGGACAGTGCTATCTGTCATTCTTTTAGCTCTCATGTTCTTCATTAACGTAAGAGTAAACTGATAGCCAGGGGATTACTGAAGTCTTATTTTCAGGAATCATTGAATAAGGACAAATCACCGGACAAGACATCCAAATCTTCAAAGACTTTGTCTTTTAAGTCTTCTTTTGGGTCGGAGCCAAAAAAGGGTTCATCAACCTTAAAACCAATTGGGACTCCTACCTCAGCTCCACTGATTTCGCAACTGGAGGTTGTTACTGTTTATAGGAGCTGGTCTCTGATATTGAAGCCAGTATCTCCTACTTTAAATTCCCCAATCCTTCAGTCAGTGGCCTCTTCCATAGCCTCTTTCTGGTCCTCAAGACTCTCAGATAAAGATGTGGATCATGTGGTGCAGAGGCTTCTGCAGACAATGGCGCTTGCCAAACTTTTATTGGGGCTGATCCCTGGGACTTTGGAACTGACAAAATCCTCCCCACCATCTTCTGTTCCTCCTCTGATCTGTCTTGAAGTTTCAGAGCTGGAGTGCTTGGAGCTGATGATTGTGGAGCCTTTGGGCCCAATGCCTACTTCAGGCCTGTGGGTCCCGACAACCCTGACATCTTCGGTGCTGACCAAGGGGTCTAGGAGCCAACATTTGTTGGTCAGTTCCAGGGACGATAGTCAGTCCGATTTTTCGGTTTCGACTTTGCCTCTTGGGGCTTTGGCTCAGGTGAGTTTGGCTCCAACCTCAGGCTCGGTGCCCTCTGTTCTGGCACTGAGGGAATCTTTCATATCCTCGGATCTGGGGATTTCTTTGTGTCGGGACTGAGGTGCCTTCGATGCTATGAGGAGGGTGTTGTTCACTCCGACAACCACTCCATCAGGACCAGTAGAACCTTTCCCCCAAGCACCGGTGTCTACCTCTTCATCACATATTCATCTAAAGCATAGAGACCCTGAGCCTCAGGAAGCCCCATTGGGTGAGCTCTGCTCTTCCGAGACCTCTCCAGAAGCTCCCACTGAATAGGTTCCCAGGAAGAGACCTTGCAAGAGGAAGCATCTGGACTCCTCACAGGAATCCGTCACTTTGGACACTGACTTAGATGAGTCAGAAGGGTCCCCATGGTCCCCCTCGGAGGATATCTCCTTCGCAGATATCCTGGAAATTCTTAAGCAGAGGGGTGGCTGGAAGTCCCTTAACCCTACTGATAATGAGTTAGTGCTTCTGAAGGCTTTTGGGTCACAACCTTCCACCTCTTGGGTGTCTCCACCCTTTGATGAGTTAATTGAGCTAATCTCTTGAAGGGCATGGGAGTCCCCTGATACCATGGAGCCTGTCCCTAGGAGGCCTAATAAATTTATAACTTCTCCCCAGGACAAGACCTTCCTGACCAAAGGAATGCCTGTTGATGCTATGGTGGTGGTGGTAGCCACCAAGAAGGAACTGTCAGAAACTTTTACATCTATCCATCCTCCTAAGAAGGATTCTAGGATCATGGACAGATATGGTAAGCGCATGTTTAGTTCAGCAACTTTTGCTCTCCGATCACTGAACTACCTAACACATTTCACAAGGTTGCAAAGGGATCTCTTGAAAGAACAAGGAGATAGTCTACAGGGTTCAGTAGCTGCGGGAGTCTCAGAGAAGGTAACTTCCCAACTCGCTACCCTAAATTCTCTTGTAAACTCTTCCATGCGCCTGGTCTCCTATGCAGCTGATGGAATGAGTAGGGTAGCAGGGACAAGAGTTGCTCTTAGGAGACATTCCTGGATGTGCTTGGGTTCCTTTGTGGAGCCCTTTAAGTCATCCTTTATTAACACCCCTATTGATGGCTCATCCCTTTTTGTACCCAAAGTGAAGGAAACCCTTACCAGGAGTCAACAAGATGGAAAGAGTCTGCTATTCCACCTCTACCAGACCTTACCCCAAAGGTCAGAAGGGAGGGAAAATGTGGTTCCATAAAACTCAAGGACACTCATGGTGAACCCCCCTCTAAAGGCAGAGAAGGGGGTAACAATGGAAGACGCTGCCCACACAGAAAAGGGGGTCCGCAGAACCAGGGTGGCAGAGATCAGTTCTTTGGCAAGACCTATCATCACTCCTGAGAGGAGGCCCACCTGTCCATCTCTAGAAGCAGTCGGGGATGCTTTTCTGTGTACTCAGATGCCTGGCTAAAAATAACAAAAGACAGCTGGGTACAAAGCATCATATCCAGAGGATACTCAATTCCCTTTGCCACCCCCCCCCCCTTATAAAGAAAATCCTGGACATTCCACCTAGTCACAGGGAACAGGCAGCCTCAGAGATTCAAAGGTTGCTGATAAAAAGAGTCATCCAACCAGTCCCAGCAGATCAAACAGGATCCAGAACTTACTCAAGGTTCTTTTTAGCTCCAAACAAAACAGGGGACTGGAGGCCCATTTTGAATCTCAGCAGACTAAACAAGTTGGTCAGAAAAACAAAATTCCAGATGGTCACAATACAGTCAATTCTTCCCTTTTTTAGGGAAAGACCATTGGATGTGCTCAACAGATCTCCAGAATGCATACTACCACATAAAAATGGACAGTCCATCCAGAGTTCATCTGCACTTCTGGCTGGGAGCCAGTCATTATCAATTTCGGGCTCTGCCCTTTGGTCTCACTACAGCCCCCAGAGTGTTCACAAAATGCATGGCAGTAGTCACGGCTCATTTGAGATGTTTGGGATTCCAGGTGTTTCCATACCTAGACAACTGGGTCCTCACTGCCAACACCAAGCATCAACTCATACAAGCAAGGGACACAACTTTGAACCTCTGCAGTCAGTTGGGGATTACTATAAATTCAGGAAAATTTGCCTTGTTGCCATCACAACATACCGTCTTTATAGGAACAGAGCTAAATACCATTACTATGACCCTAAACCTTCCTTCAGAAAGAGTTTGTGCTCTACGAAATCAGGTTCTGGACCTGCTTCTGAGAGAGAAAGGCCCTGTGTCAATGGTACTAAAAATTGCTAGGAACAATGGTGGCAGCGATTGTTGAGATTCCTTTGGGTCAAATGCATATGAGCATACTACAATGGCTCCTGTTTATGCAATGGTCCTTTCAAGAACTGATGTCACACAAAATCCTGATAATGAATTCCTGCAAGAATGACCTTCAGTGGTGGCTGACATCTCACCAAGTAACTCTAGGTCGCCCCTTTGTTCTACCTGCTCCCGTAGCCATGGTGACCATGAAGGCCTCCCTGATAGGGTGGGGAGGCATATTATCAGGGAAGAACAGCCCAAGGTATGTGGAACAGATACAAGGCTCAACTGCATATCAATGTTCTGGAGATGAGAGCGCTTCTTTTAGCACTGCAGTCCTTTCAAGACTCTCTTCCTCTGGGAACTATTACAATTCAGACAGACAATATGTCAGTGGTCTGGTACATAAGCAAACAAGGAGGAACCAGATCTTATGTGTCGAGAGGCCAAGAAAGTATGGCAATGGGCAACTTCCACCCAGTGCTTTCTGATAGCAATGCACATCATGGAGAGATCCAATGTGATAGCAGACAAGCTGAGCAGGGCGATTCTACTGCCTCATGAGTGGTCTCTAAAAGAAGAAGTAGCGGAAAGGATATTCCACAGATGGGGCCAGCCTTGCTGTGATCTCTTTGGAACTCCAACAAACAGGAAATGCAGCAGCTACTTTGCCCTAATCCCCCCTCTGGGGGATGCCCCAAGTGATACACTTATACACAGTTGAACCCTGGGTCTCCTGTATGCCTTCCCTCCCTTTCCTCTGATACCCAAAGTTTTACAGAAAGCCAAGGCTCTGGGAAGGACCATCATTCTAATAGCCCCTTACTGGCCTCCTCAAATTTGGTTCCCCTTCCTCCAGGCTCATCTATTGAAAGAACCTTGGATTCTGGACCCTGTACCAGATCTTCCGACTCATTCATCAGGGGCTCTCCACCCTTCTCTTCAGTCTCTCAAACTGACAGCCTGGCTGCTCCAATTCCAAACATAGCCAGGATTCACAATCTATCAGCTACAGCTCAATATATTTTAACATCCTCTCATAAATCATCTACCAGGAAGTTATATCTTAGTAAATGGAAGAGGTTTTCTATATGGGCACCAGAACAATATTAATCCATACCTGGCTTCAATTTCATCCCTTCTGGAGTTTTCAACTAAACTTTTCAATGAAGGGGCAGCAGCAGCAACCATTAGAGTTCAATTGGCAGCAATTGCTAACTTTCATCTAGATGACCGGAGTCTAATATTATGTGTTCTCCTTGAAAACATTGAAATTCTAAAATATCAAAATTCATATGGTCGAGACCATATCATCGAGTGTTTAGAACATCAATGTTGTCAAGGGGAAGAAAAAGGTAAGTAGTTTCTGCAGGGCAGCAAGGTGCCCTACACATTGTGTCTATGAATGTGTCATCTCTGTGATGGCACTGCAGACAGGGTACGGGAAATCTCCCGTTTAGCACTTCTGCATATAGCGCTAAAATGGAGATTTCACTTTACCCCACTGTAGTGCGATCTTGGAGTTGGTATATTAAAGTGGGGGAGGGGTGCAGGGGAGCTTGCCCCCCTGCATACACTTGTTTTAAAAGTTTTTTTTTTTTGGTTTCACTTGAAAGCTTTGATGTTCCGAAATATCGATGATATGGTCTCGACCATATGACATTCGATGTTTTGGAATTTCGATGTTTTCAAGTGGAACCAATATTATGTCACATAGACTCTCCAAAGCCTTTCTCAAGGGTACTCTTCAGTTGAGACCACCCATCAAAGCTCCAGTTATGCCATGGAACCAAAATTTTGTTCTTTCCTGTATAATCCTGCCCCCCTATGAACCAGCCACATCTTGTGACTTGAAATACCTATCATGGAAAGACATAGTTTTAATAGCTATTACTTCTGCTTGGAGCGTTTCAGAGTTACAGGCTTTGTCCATTAAACCCCCCTTATTTGATTTTCCATAATGACAGAGTCTCACTCAGGATGAATCATTAATGCTTACCTAAAGTTTGCTCAGAGACAAATCTCAAACAATGTACTGGATTGCCCAAATTTTTCTTTATTACAAAAATGAGATGGAACATATGCTGCACAAACTTGATGTTCACAGACAACTTTGATTCTATTTAGACAGGACCAAACATGTCAGGAAAACAGATCAGCTCTTTGTTTCCTTTTCAGAGTCAAAAAAGGCACTCCAATGGCAAAAAACACTTTATCAAAATGCTTATCAGACTGTATATCCTTCACTTACAGTTCAGTGAATACACCATTACAACAGAAAATAAAGGCCCACTCTACTAGAGCTGTATCTACTTCATTAGCTTTTACAGTTAAATTACTATTATATACTATTTGTGCAGCAGCTACTTGGTCAAGGCCTCATACCTTCATCACTCATTACAAAGTAGATAAGGCATCCAGGGACAGGGCTTCCTTTGGTTCCAGTGTCTTGAAGAACATTCTCCCATGAGCCACCCGCGAAAGATGATGCTTGGGACACTACCCATCATTAAGAATGTACGGCGCTATAGAACAACTTCACATAAAGAAGTTATGTACTCACCATAATGTTCCATGTGAGTTGTTCATCTCACCTTCATTCTTATGTCCCACCCTCCAACCCCCATCCAGGCTTTTTGAGGACCAAAAATGTATTTATGTCATGGTGTTACTGTTTCTTATCCAGTTTCCAATATTAATGTATTACTAGTAGTATGTAGCCTGTTGGCAGCAAATAAGATCTGAGGGAAGCACAAGGTGCTTCATAGGATAAGGAGTGGGCCTCGAGCTAGTTGAAGACCTCGAGCTTTTGCAGTTGCCCAAGTCAGAGCTGAGGATCGGCTCCAAACTCATCAGTAAGAATGAAGACGAGATGAACAACTCACATGGATCATTATGGTGAGCACATAACTTATTTTTTTTTCCATTTCACTCTGTTTGAAAGGAAGCTATGGAACCATTGCTATGAAGAGTTGATGAGTCTTAAGGATGAGAGTTTATGAAGAGTTTCTGGTGGGAGACAGTATCAAAAGTTTTTGATAAGTCTTGGAAGATGGTGGAGACTAGGCTTCTGGTATTTCTATGTGTGTGACAACAGTATTAAGAAAATTCAGAGGAGCAGTAGTTGTACTGTGAAAAAGACAAAACTTGGGTTGGAGACAGAAGCTGGATAATTGAGAAGTTGCATATGAATACATTTTTCTAATATTATGAAGAGGGGAAATAAAATAGCAGTCGGCCTATAGTTTGAAATATCTGTATTGATTCTGCCATTGTACAGTTGAATAATAAATTATCTTTTTTTTTCCATAGAGAGGGGACTTTATTTTCAAATATGGATCAGTTTATTAGAATTAAGACTAGATATGCAATAATCTTAGCTACTGTTTTAAGATATTCACCAGGTCAGTTGTCAGGGGCAGTTGTAGTAGGCTTTAAAGTATTTTTGATCGTGTCTGTGAGAAGTGGTTGGAAGGAAAAATGCTTATAGAGGCCATATGAGTAGGGATATCAAGAGTTTGATCACTCACCTGGTTGGTTAGTTAATTCACTATCTGTATAAAGTGGGTAATGAATTGGTTGGCTATGGGATCATTGTGCTTCTGTATGTTTGGTGTTGGCAGTGTAGCTCATCCTGGATTGAGCAGTTTATTGACTTAGGCCCAAAACACTGTTGGATTATTAGTGCATATGTTTTGACTGGCTGAGTAATAGTTTTTTTTTTCTTTGGTGAAATTTTTGTTAGGTTTCGTAGTTCACTACATGTTGGTAAAGTAGGAGCTGTTTTATATTTTACCCACACCTTACAGGCTTTCCTCTCTTTGTCTGATGAGTTGATTAGTTGCTAAGAAAAGCCATGAGGCAGGGTTGATTTTGACTCTTTTTATTCTGGGGTGGGGCAGAACTCGCATTCAGAGCACGCAAGAAGATTTTATTGAACTCAGAGATATGGGGAAGAGTCTTTTATGACTCTCAGTTAAGAAGATGTAGGATATTAATAAAGGTGTCTTCATGAAAAACAGTAACTTTCCTTACCTGGCTGTAATGACGTGTTTCGGGGCTGTTGCTTTGGTGCCTTTTGGTGTAAATTAATAAGTGATCACTTAGGCTACCTGACAGATTTCCATGGGATGATGTTTTATTTAGAGAGGATATTAGGATCCAATGGAAGGTTGATTGCCTTAATGTGGCTTTGTTATATCTAAGTGGTGTGGTTTTAAGTTGGGTGAACTTGCTCAAATGTATATCATAGGTTGGATTTTCAGATTGTATGGCTTGCCAGTCTATATTAACATACCCAGTATTAGGGTTTATGAGGGATTTTTAAAAAGAAAAAGCCCAGAAGAGAATATCTTCCAATCTTGCTACCTAGAGGTATACATATAAGTGCCTTATCAAACATCAAATACTTATAAGAGTGAACAAAGAAAGAATGATTATTTTAGACTGAATGTAGAGTGACAGAAAACAACAAAAAGAAAAACTAACTCCTCCCCCACACACTATGCTAATTATGTATACCAACCAATTATATATACTAACTCTGAGATCACACAACAGGTAAGTAAGGGTAAATTCTCTGACCTTGCTACACATAGGGTAACAATAAACTATCCGCTCCCCCTTACACCCCATATGATTTACTTGGAGGTGTTGACCCAGAATCCACACACAACATTTGTTATAAGTACTCTGACTTAATCCTTCTGTACTCAGTCAACTAAGTAGCTCTCATCTGCAAATAAAGAGTAATCCATCTGAGAAGAGAACTGAGTAATTGTCTAGACTAAAAGGCTTAACTGAGGCTAGAAAGGTGAAACAGGTCACCTGACCACATCACCCTGGACCCTACAAGAAGGTAAGAACCCAGGACCACAAGAAAAAGAGAAACTAGCAACAACCAAGATCAAAGAGAATAAACTACTGAAACTACACAGAGATATATAGGATGAAACAAACCCAGAAATCTACAACCTACTGACTAACACATCACAAAAAGTCTGGAGAGGGAACCACAACACAAGATCCAGATGATGCTCCTACCACAAAAGGGCATCTCAACAAACCCTACCTCAGTTTTTTTTTTCTCAAGACTAAGACAACTTGACACCAGTCCCAACTACCAGCAATGGGACACAAAGAAGACACAAAGACATCAAGACTCCCAGGAAGCAACCACCCAGAAAACACCCATACAGACACTACCAGATGAAATCATTGGAGCACCAACAGATACAAGACACCTCAACAAGCTGACTCTCAGGTTTTTTCTCAGGGTCAAGAAATCCTGGCACCAGACCCAACAAACATTACTATTACACAGAGACCAGTAATGCCAGAACAAATCCAGGGAAACAGCCTATCCTGCACAACCAGAATGAACCACAAGAGTACTGCTCCCATGGCTCATATGGGACTTCAGCCAATCCCAGATCCCGTACTCTCTCCCAGGGACCAGCATTCAACTGAAAGTTAACAGCCGTACCTGAAGAGTTCCCCCTAAGTGACGTTCCACCAGAGGGACAGGACATGACAAGGGAAGAAGGATTTAAAACACTTGTGGCACCCTCCATCAGAGATAACAGGGAGACAAGAAAGATGGAATCAAGACCTCCCACAGATCCAACAGAAGTGTGGAATCACTCCATAAAGTGCTATAAAAGGGCTTAACCTTTGTCCCCCAACAGCATGGAAGCTTAGTCACCACCATCATAGACCTTAAACTATTCACAATGAGATTCAAAGTAAGGTCTTTTCCACAACAGTAAAAAACAAAACATGGAAAACACAACCTCCACCACAGGGATACTAAAATGGAAAAAACCCAACGTCTCTTGCCCAACACTCCACCCAGTTATCACTGCTTTCCAAGATAAATGTAAAGCAGATGTTTGAAAACTGTTTTGGGTGCCACCCAAGAAAAACCTCTATAACACAGACAGGACAGAACATCAAGCACTAAAAGAACTGAGCAAGGATAAGAACTAAAGAATCATGAAAGTGGAGAAAGGGAGAAGAATACTCGTTACTGATACTTCCACCTATAACAATAAGATTTTGGACCTACTCAACAACTGTTCATTCTATGATCCCACTGACCTAAGAAAAGTAAAACTGGCATACAAAGATCTACTTTCAGAACTCACCAACCTACACGAAGATGGACTAGTAAGCCAAGACCTATTGGAATTCCTTACAGTTACACCCCCCAGACTTCCCAATTTCTTTGGGATCCCCAAACCACACAAACACATCAATGACCCACCCTACAGACCAGTGGTAGCTAGCAGTGGATCCATAACAGAACCAATGGCAATATAGCTTGATTTGATATTTATTTATTTATTTGTTTATTTTACATGTGTTTATCGGGAAAGTCTGACTGAACACATGTCCTTTTTCAGTTGAGGCCCAGGGAGAAAAGCTCCAATTAGTACAAAAAAAAAAACCTAGTAGTATGTTACATATTACAAAATCTAATGTTATATATACATGAGGAAATTAGAAACTGAGAAGAATTTTATACATACATAAGGAAGTTAGACACTCAGGGAGATATGTTTAACAGTATAGTATAAGCGATTATTACATTGATATTTAACAGAATTCATTCAGGCTTCAAATTAACACTCCATATTTAAAGGTAAATAACATTATACTGTTATAAAAATAGTGAGCATGCCAGAGTTTGAAAGGTGCAGTCATCATTTGCATGTATATAATTGGAGACATTGAGTAATCAGAGGGCCAAATGATGTCCAGAAAAAAACACTAGCAGAGAATAACCAATCCTTTATCTTGGACTCCATGGATTTTTTTAAAAAAGGTGAAAGACTTACCCATCTACAAGGACTCCATACTGGTTACTATAGACATGGAAGCCCTATACACCATTTTGCCTCATGACGTCTGCATTCAATCTGTAGTAGAAGCATACAGTTGTGATTATGCAGCCCTCCCAAGAGAAACTGAGGCCCTGACAAGACTATTAAGACTTCTCCTCAAGACCAACTTCTTTCGATTTGATGAAAAAATCTTTACACAAACCTCATGAATAGCAATGTCCCCCCAGTCTTGCAAACACAGCTATGGGCAAATGGGAAGCCGGACATGTGAACAACTCCCCTAACTTTCCACGCATGGGCTGTTGCTATCGATTTATCAATGACATATATATCATCTGGAAACCCATACTCCATGAACTTAATGAGTTTCACGACCACATCATTGGATCTACAAGCTTCCTGAAATTCAACACTAAGCACATTTTCAACAAAGTTGATTGTTTGGAACTTACCATAAGCAAATACCTTAGAAAAGGACTACTCACCAACAATTTATTTTGCAAACCCGCCAGAGTAAACCTCCTCCTCCACTACAGGAGTATGCACCCCCACCAACTCAGACAGAACATCGTCAAATCACAAGATATGAAGACAGCTAGGGTCTCAAAAGAGATCAAAAATTTCACAAAAGAATTCATGACCTGGACAGGGATTTTTTTGATGAGATGATATAGCCAAAAACTCCTGAGTTTCAAAGCCCCCTTATTCAACAAAGACTCTCCAAACACACTTACACTTTCCAACCAAACCATAACCCTCACAGAAACCACATAATGGACAGCAAGTGGGGACTTAGTCTAATACTCAAATAATCCCTGGACTACAGTCATATGCAAGAAATTTTAAGGAACAGCTGGATCAACTTAACAGAAAACAAAGCTTTCAACTACCTCTAAGTACAGATAATAGCCTACCCATCACTATTCATTATTTACTGGCCCATTCCTCTATATCCCAGCAGAGTAAACTTATATCCCCCAGGACTCTCAATTGCATTTCCTTGCCCATACTCTGTCCCAGTTAACCTGCTCTCATTTGATGCCAACCCTAGGGACCCCCTAGGTTTTTAGCCCAAACCGCTTCACATATACATAACCCTTTGTTGTAGCATTTTCTACCATTCTGGATAAAAATATATTTCCAGTCCATCACCTAGGTATAGCTCCATAAGCAAAAGCTATGATCCTCAGACACTCAGCCCCACTGATCCTCAGAGGGGAATAGCCTTACAACTAAAGGGGAATAGGTTTATTAACTATTCTCTGCACTTTGTGATTATGGGAATATCCACATTATTCAAATAATAGCTACCTTAAGGTAATACAGCCATCTCCAATGGGCAACCAGGTACCAGGAAAGTCACAGAACCATTCACAAATCCCATGGGTTCCAACCCCATATGGGGTAAAGTCCACCTTCTCACTGCCCACATCTTCTCATGTTCACTCACAGAGGCTGGTACCTATGACCTAGTCACAATTCCTCTTCCACATCTTTTGTTTTATTTAACGCCATCCACGTCCCTCACTCAAGTAACTTCACAGCCGGATGTCATGTTTGTCATGGGCTGCCTTGGGTTATCTTTCACTTAGTGTGT
The DNA here is from genome assembly GCF_019279795.1 of Protopterus annectens. Taxonomy (NCBI): domain Eukaryota; kingdom Metazoa; phylum Chordata; order Ceratodontiformes; family Protopteridae; genus Protopterus; species Protopterus annectens. The sequence continues at coordinate 1,352,079,691 of NC_056744.1, read as the reverse complement.
CTCTGGCCCCTACTGACTTGAATCATAATGTAAATGTTTTTTAATAATGGGAACATCCACTAAAGTCAGACATTTCCATGAGGCATACAGCATCCAGAATGACCACATGTTCAGTCGACCAATGCCAGCACTTTAATGGCCACTACTTCCTAAAAATATTCCCCAAAAATATTCCAAAAAATATTTTTAAAAAATGGTACAAAAATTTTGAATCTCTGAAGGATCCCCCCACCCCACATTTACTCCAGAAAGGAAGCCCTTGTTGAAGTCTATGTCCTTCTCCACATAAAAACTGCAATTCCATTGCACCCAACCCAGTCAACTCTTGACACTAAGGAAACTACTTATCCTGTAGTTTAAACTAAAGTTAATTATATCGTAGTCGACCATTTATGCAGATTTGTTGGTGGTTAGGCTTGATTTAACAGCATTTTTCATGGTTACTGCCTCCTGGTTTTAATGGTAGACAGCAACCAGGTGACACACAGAACCTAAGTCACATCCTGCGTGATTCAGGCCATTATGTAAGACATTAGCCATGTAGCCAGTCTCCCTGTAAGTATAATTCTAAAATAAAAATTAAAATTAAATATTATCTCACAAACATGGAGCGGTTGAAGGATAAAGAAATAGTGGTATTACTGCAACTCACAAAAGCTCTCTTCATTGGACCCTACCAACAGATGTTTCTTTAAACTCTAAGAGCTGCCTATAGGGTTTTCTAGTTTTTAAAAAGTGAATTTAATTCAGTTTTACTAGTCCCCTACATATACTATATATTGTAATCTTGGATCGGTTTTCTTAATTTAATCTTTAATGTGGACATCTACTATGGTTACCCAGAATCTATTTAAATGACTACATGGTTGGACCACAACACTAAATGCTAATGGCCATTGTTTCGAATACTTAGCACTATTCCCATTTAACATCTAGGACACCACATCGTTCACCAGGAAGGAAGCTTCAGACTACGGCAAACACAGATGAGCAGGCTCCATCCACTAAAGCAGTTTTTTTAATAAAAGCTTCCATGTATACATTTTTTCATTAAATCTACATGCACTAAGTACAAAAACAGCTGAATTACTCAAATGTCTCCCTCCCTGATTTCCCGATGGGGAAGACATTATCTTATTCTTATTCCACTCGCAAATCTAAGGATTGTTCTACTCTTTGCGAGACAAAAATCGAGCACCCAGA
>NC_056744.1:1352013488-1352075988 GCF_019279795.1 Protopterus annectens | reverse complement strand
TCCCATCCACTCATCAAGGTTTTTCTTGAAGAGTGTTAGTGAGGGGCTCTGAATAATGTAGATTGGAATCCTGTTCCGAAGCATGGGTAGTCTCTGGGACATGAATCTATCCCTCCAGCACGTCCTATTTATTGTTGTGGTGAGGTTTAGATCCCTAGAGTGTGTGGCTCTCGCGGATTTGTTTTTGTTAGGTGGAGCATGTCCATCAATCCTGGGTTGGACATGGCCTTGTATGTCAGGCAGAGATCACCTCTGAATAAGCGGTATGCAACCGAGTACAGCTTGAGATTCTTCAGCTGGGCTGCATAGGGCATCTGTTTGACGCCAGTAATCCTCTTGGTGAGGTACATCTGTGGTCTTGACAGCTGTTGCAGGTGTCTTGTAAGGTTCATCCCAAATGGGGCATTGTACTCTATGATGGATCTGATGAGTGATGAGTAGAGGGGCACAATAACCTCTTATGTTCTAGATGTGAACCCTTTTGTGATTAGGTGGGCCACATAGAAGGATTTTCTAACCACCTTGGCAATATGATTATCAAAGGAGAGATTACTATCTACTTGGGTCCCCAGATCCTTTATTACATATTTTGTATTTAGTTGTAGTTCACGGGTACTTTTTTTCCAAAGGGGATGACTATGCACTTTTTGGCATTTAGCTTGAGGCCATGATTTTGACACCAGGTATCAGTCTCAGTGAGACCCTTCTGGAGAATGTCTGTATCAGCTGGAGAGTCAGTTATGGCCCCCAGTTTGCAGTTGTTTGTGAGCATGGTCAGCCATAGTCCTCCTGTGCTTGCCTGAACCTCTAAGAAGTATATACTGAACAGGATGATTGAGCCCTGGGGGACGACACTTGTAACTGGTTTAGAGTCGGACCTAGAACCTGCAACTCTCACTGTGTGGGTTCTATCCATGAGCCAGTTGGCAACCCATCTCGTGATGTAGGGGTTTATGTTCAGGCTGGTGAGCTTGTCTATAATACCAGCATGGGGAATGGTGTTGAAAGCCTTTGTGAGGCCTAGGTAGGCTGTGTGGACCTCCTTTCCCTTGTCTAAAGCCTTGGTAACTGTCTCAAAGAAGTCCACCAGGTTTAGGAGGCATGATCTGCCCTTAACAAAGCCAAACTGGGTAGGGTCCAATGTTTAGAGGTTCCCAATATCTCTATTAATGAGTTCCATGATGATGCACTCCATAGCCTTGCAGACCAGGCTAGTCAGGCTTATCGGGCGATAGTTCCTGGGGTCCATTGTGGCTCCACCTTTGTGGAATGGGATAACTCTTGCTGTGCTCCACTCTATGGGTACATAGCCTGTAGAGAGGCTGAGTTTGACCAGTTTGTTTAGGTGAGGGGTTAGTTCATTTTGGAGCTCGTGTAAGCCACAGCCTGGGACACCATTAGGTCCCATTGAAGCTATGTTTTTGGCTTTGGATAGGGCTGTTTTAACCTGTGTGTCAGTGATTGCTGGGGCTTTACATTCTTCTTGTATGGTTATGGGCCCTTTAGGGGGTGAGAGGGGGGGTGACGTTTGCACTAAACCTGTCTGCCAGAATGTTGGCAATATCAGTTAGTTCAGTGTAATTTGTGCCATTCTGCATTAACACAGAGCAGATCTGAGAGTTTCCACTTAGGTTCTTGACATAGCCAAAAAACGCTTTGTGGTTATCTTTGGAGTCCTTGTCAATTTTTCTTTCAAAGCTAGCCTTGGATGATTTTATGAGGGATCATAGTTTCTTGCTGATACTGATCAGGGATGTCTTTCCTTCTTGGGATTTTACTCTTTTCTGCACTAGTTTCCTCCTTCTATTGTATAGCTTGTTTATGGCAGGGGTCCACCAGACTGGTTTGCTTTTCTTGGAGGAGTGAGTCTTGGTTTTACATGGGATAACATGATCAATGCATTCTTGCAGGTGCTCATAGAGTGCCTTTGTAAGGGATTCAGCAGCTTGGACAGCAATGTCCTTTATCATGGGGGCTGTGAACCTTTCCACCTCGGTCTTAAGTAACGTGAAGTTTGCTTTTGCAAAGTTTTTCACAGTGGTTTCCTTGATTGGGGGTGGGGGCGGAATGTGGATATCCAGAGTGATTAGTCTATGGTCTGATCTAACCAGCGAGGAGTTGACCTCCAGTTTGGAACACCGGTTGCCCATGTTGGTGATGACCATGTCCAATATGTTGTCACCTCTGGTGGGGGTGTTGACCAGTTGATCCAGGGTGTTCGAGTTGATAAATTCTAGGAAGCGTTGGGCAAGGGAGTTAGTACTTGAGTAGTTCTCCCAGTTAATGTTTGGGTAATTTAAATCACCCAATATTAGAGCATTTGGTAGGATCTTCATATTTTCCAGTGTCTCCAGAAATGCGGAATGGGGGTCCTGGGTCATGTTGGGTGATCTGTAGCAAGCTACAATTTGAATTGCAGTTTTGCCCATTGTTAGTTGCACATGGATGATCTCTGAGGCATCGTGCTGCGCCACTAACCTGGAGGTGTGGGTATCCTTGATGAATATGGATACCCCCCCACCATTTGTGTTTTGGTCTGGGTTCTATGGCTGAAAAGTATGGTATGAGTTATAGCCTGGTAGTTCTGGGGTGCTCTCTGGAGCCTTAAACCAGGTCTCTGTTACTGCACAGATATCGATGTTCTCCATACTGAGGAGTGCCTCGAGTGCATGCATTTTGAAGTTTAGACTTCTGGCATTGATTAGCATTATCCTCAGTTTTTGGTTACTTGTGCTATGTATGGTGGTGGGTTTGTCTTTTGAGCCTTGCCTAAAAAACGCACTATGGGGGTGGCAAAAGCCTTGGCCAGTATTTGAAAGCCTAAGGGTGACAGGTGCAAGCCATCTCTTGTGAAGCAATGTGGCTTGTCCAGCATGTCATCCCAAGTGGACAGATACTGGATCCCCTTTGAATGACACCAGAAACTTAGCCAGTTGTTGAAATTGATCATTTTTTCTTTATACTGTGGCATCATTCTTGGTGAGGGCATGATGCTACTCAGGGTCAGGGTCATAACGGCCTGGGCTACGTGATCAGAGAGCTCTTCCATGTCTCTTTTCATGTAGTCCAGGGAGGTACGTCTCAGGTCATTCACACCAACATGGACAATGACAGAGTCATATTTGTACTTGTTCTGGAGCAACCTGAATGCTTCTGTTATGTGGTGGATCCTGGCACCCGACAGGTAGCTAACTGTAACCTTCTTCTTGTACAGCCTAGTTAGTGGGACATCATTGTGCCTGACTATAGAGTCGCCTATTACTAGTGTGTTGGGTATGTTATTTTGCCTTAAGGGCTGTGATTGCGTGGCACGCTGATTATGTAAGTATGTGTTTCATGGTTTGTGATGAGGTGTGGAGGTTGCTTGAATGTGTGCTTTGGATGTCTCTGTTGCTTTTGCAGATTTTTATTTAGAGCTTCTGAGTATGTTTTTGTATATTTATGTGTGTTATTTGCCGGTGTTGGTTTAGTAGATCTATGTGAGACTGGTGGTGTGTTGCAAATATTTCCCTTCTCCTGCTGACTGTCAGTTCCAGTTTTGGGTTTAGAGAGCTTTGCCTCCAGTTTAGCTGTATAATAGCATCTCTTGCATATATTAGTGTTTGGTGGTAGGAGTAGAGGGTTGTCTGTTTACATGTTTACATGAGGCAGTTGTAACATTGCCTCAAAATGCCCAGATTCACTAGTTGGACTGGAGAGTACACCTTAAACTACCCTTTGGACATACCTGAATAAGTAAAGTGAGCTGTTTTACTGATTGGCTGGTAGGGACAAATAGAGAGCCTTGTCCTTCTGGACAGTATAGGGGGGGGGTCTAGTGCTAGAGTTAATTAGTGCTTGCTATGAGTTTTGAGCAAGTGCTGGGCTGTGAAATGAATGGTTTGAGTGCTTAAGTTGAAGGTTTGTCTAGTTCCAAGGGAAAAATTGAAGAGTAGACCTCGTGGAGCCGGGAACAGTTTGACCCTAGATAACTGGCACTACCCGGTGCGCAAACTGAATGCGTTTTGTATAGCAGGGAAATGAAAATGATAGAAATTAGCCTAAAATGGCCAATAAACTACTAACGTCTGGGCTGAAACCACTCCTCCAGGGACAGATAGGCTGCTTAAAGCTCCCCTCTCTCACAGGTGGACAGAGAAACTTCCTTCTATCCAAGTATTGTATGGGCAACACAGAAACTTGTAACACAGCCCTGAATTCAGCAATAACCTGAAAAGTGGACTATGCTAGTTCAGAAATGTGGGAAACAAGTATATATATATATATATATATATATATATATATATATATATATATATGTGTATATATTTTTTTTTTTTCAGAAAATAAAGCAGATATAATAAAAAAAACACTTTAAATGCACAGAAATGGCTATCGCACTTTAGTGTGTAGTCTACAACAGTTAAACAGATTATTTAAACACAAAAACAACTTAGTTCAAGTGCAGGCAGCAAATAAGTACAATATGTAGCAGAAACAAGCTTTTGAAATCACAGAAACACTAAAAAATCAGTGTTTTAGGTGGAATTAGTTAAAGACAGCAAGAAATGCAGAAAAATGAAACTTAATCAGTCCAAAGTCTCTCTTTTGTCTCTTTGCTGCTGTAGAACTCTGCAGGACACCTGCCAGGTACTTGCTGAGCTGAATACAAATGCAAAAAAATGTGCAACTGTAGTTTTTATAGCAGGGAAAAGAAAGAGATAGAAATTAGCCCAGAAATGAACAATAAATTACTAACTTCTGGGCTACAGCAAACAAGGCACACAAATTTCAGAAAGAAAGAGTTCAAATAAGCAGGTACAATACGCCTTTAACCAGAAATTCCCATCTCAGAAGGGCAAAATCTAGCCTCTCCTCCCACAAGAGTGCAGACCACAAACCTTCTTAATGTTAAATAACTGGGCTGAAGCCCAAGTGCTTAAACCAGAACTAATGCGCTTTTAGAATAACAGACACTGAGCCTTCAATCAGCAATTCCCAACTTAAAAGGATGTAAGCTACCTGTCCTGCCACAACAATCCAGTCCACAAACCTTCTTAATGTAAAACAACTGGTCTGAAGCCCTAGTGCTTAAACCAAAAGGCTTAGAATAAGAGCTACAACTTAATCAGGCTACTATCAAGCAGTAATAACTGCAGCAGAATACTACAGCTGAGTACTTTTAAGAAGAAGCACAAGCAAAATAAGGTAATAAAGTGGGAAGAAACACAATTACAGTTTTTTATAACAATAGAAAATTAACAAACTGATTTAAACAAATTAAAAATCAAAACTGAGCCCTGTTTCAGGCAAGTTCTAACCGCACACGCCTGCCACTAGGGTGCAAGGGGAACCTTCTCCAAAAAAGATGGCCTGGATTAGTGCTCAAGTTATACAAACAAAGCTAGATTCAGCAGGCCTGAATCTAGTCTATGCTATAGCAGACAAGGTGCACCAATATCAGAAAAACAGATCAAATAAGCATGCACAGTAAGCATTTAACCAGAAATTCCCAGCTCAGTAGTGCAGAATCTAGCCTCTCCTCCCACAAGAGTGCAGACCACAAACCTTCTTAATGTAAAATAACTGGCCTGGAGCCCAAGTGCTTAAACCAGAACTAATACACTTTTAGAATAACAGACACTGAGCCTTCAATCAGCAATTCCCAACTTAGAAGGATGTAAGCTACCTGTCCTGCCACAACAGTGCAGACCACAAACCTTCTTAATGTAAAACAACTGGTCTGAAGCTCAAGTGCTTTAACCAAAAGACTTAGAATAACAGTTACAATTTAATCAGGCTACTACCAAGCAGTAATAAATGCAGCAGAATAAACACAATTGAGTACTTTTAAGAAGAGGCAAAAACAAAATAAGGTAATAAAGTGGGAAAAAACACAAATACAGTAAAAGCAGATAAAGAGCAAATGTTTTTTTTATATATAACAATTGAAAACGAGCAAACTGATTTAAACAAATTACCCAATTAACCAGTAAAAAACCTCAGAACTGAGCACTGTTCCAGCAGTCTTCAATCAGACAAGTTCAAGGCCTAAGTGGGTATGCCTACTCAAATGTTCTCTCTGTATTAGGCAGGATGAGTTAATGAGACTAGACTAGGATAGAGCTGGGATAGAGCTGAACAGATGGGAATGGTAGGAGTGTCTGAAATCAAAATATGATCTCACTGTACTCTGTTGAGTGAGCAAATAAGATGAGCCCAGGAGGAGTGTTCAAACACAAATTTACAGGAGGGGCCGTCAATTCCAACGCCACCAAGATTAATACCACAACAAGAACAGAGGAGGTCGGTGAGAAAACTAACTGCAGACAGACAGAAAGCTCACAATTTTCAGTGAAACATGTAAATGAGCAGATAAATGCAGTACTATTTTTAACACAATATTCAATGAAACAATAAAACAGAAAATAAAATGCAGTACTATCTTATAACACTGCAAGTTTGTACTTATCTCAACTTGTAATAAAGTTGATGTAGGTATGTAAGAGCTAACCAAACAGCTCAAGTATGCAACTATTCAGCAGAAATAATTTCAGAGATAAGGGACTAAGACTTTAAGGCACAGAGAAACCCTCTAGGCTAAGACTTCTACACTGAATATCAATGAAGTGAGAAGAATAAACCCACTAACTGCAGACAGAGAGAGAGCTCACAATTTTCAGTGAAACAAATAAATAAGATAAATGCAGTACTATTTTTAACACAATATTCAATGAAACAATAAAACAGAAAAATTAAAATGCAGTACTATCTTATAACACTGCAAGTTTGTACTTATCTCAGCTTGTACATAGTGTAAATATCTAGTACATTCCACTACTATTAAGTCAGTTGCATATATACTGTACTCACGTACAAGTGTACTGGCATCGTTTTTTTAAACTATTGCTAAACTTTTTTTAACTATTGTTAAACTTTTTAGACCATTGTTAAACTTTTTAAAACTATTGTTAAACTTTGTTAACTGCTTTTTTACTAAATTACTTGTGGAGCTTTTCTCCCAAGGACTCTGCTGAAAATGAACCCCCTGTTGTCCAGTCAGACTATCCTGGTAAACAAATGTTAAACAAATATAGAAAAGTTTAACTCCTGCTGACAGAGTAGATGGATGCAATAAACCTTCTGTTAACCTGGCAACCATTCCTCAACAATCCAGCTTACCCATCACAAACTGAACTAAGTAGTCAGCCATTGAGTTCTCCTTTGACCATTTCTTTTCACTTGTTTGAATTAATTGCCTAATTTCTAAGTACTTTGAAACAAATTTAGATAGTTTAAATTCAGGAATTAAGTCCTTAAAATTAATTCAGTACTGACTGTCCAAAATGCTGAAACCATCTTTTAAGCTGCCTCTCAGACCAGTTTTCTCAAATACCATACAGAGCAGCAAAGGATTTCTCTGTAAATTCATTTCACATTAAAACAGGTTGGAATAAGTGATTCCATCCCCTAAACATACCTGACTTCTATACTGTTTCTCAAGATGATTTGGTATATTTACTGAGGAATTATCCTTTCTAATTCTATCCTTTTCCATGGCATTCTGGATTTCTCTTTTTGCCACAGTAGTCATACCACCACCTGGCATGACAGAGTGTGTGCTCTCTAACTTCAGGCAACCCCCAAACCTCCAGAATAAATGGTGTCTCAGTCATAATCTGCCATCAAATTAGAATTACAGGACACCAAATAAACTGGGTTAACAATCTGTCCTATTATCTTACTCTCACCTTAGGAGGCATGTGTCCTAAATTATAGCATATATTTAGCCATTTTGGAAATTGCTGCATTTTTGCACCCATGTCTTGCTCTAAGGGAAATATGTGCTTCCAACTGTCAAAAATAGCATTAGAATCATAAAAGCAGACACCCAAAAAGGATCTGTTTTGCCACTTTTCCTCTTTTTCTAATCCACTGGAAATATTTCCATGCCTGAACTAGAGAGAGAGAATGTAATTGAAAGAAATGACCATTATTTCTCTTTATTAGTACTATAACCAACCACTTGTCTAAATTCCTCCAACAGCCCATTAAGAGCCAGTTTTAATTAGTGATATCAACATATCTGCAATAAAAGATGTGTTCTATAATCTGTTTATATCATATTTACCCCTTTTAGCTGATCATTCAATCATTCAGGTGGCCACTGCTAGAATGTCTGTTGCCATTGTGAAAAGTAAACATTACAGCAGGCACCTTTGCCTTGTGTCTTGTTCAGATGCTGGACACAAAAGGTCACAATTTAACTATCATACCTCTAGCCTTATGCAGACTACTTAAACTTTTACAACAATAGCGGGAAATTTTAAAATGTTTCCATAGCATTCATAAAATATATCATATTCAGTTTATCAAAAGCATTTTATAAATCTGCAGCAAAACAGATGAAGTCATCCAGCAGTAATATTTTTAAAGTAGCACTTTGTGCGCTTTGACCCTCACTAAAATCACATTGATAAACATGAGTTAGCTTGCCTGTTTCTACATTAGACAGTCAACCCTCTCCATATGTATCTTATAGCCAACATTTAGTAATGTTATAGAGTGAAAGAATCATGATTCTATATTAGATTTATTTGTTTTTAATAACATCATTGTAACTACTGATGGAGTCCCTACAATATTAACTTCTCTCATCTCTTGATACAATTCTGGAATCAACTTCTCACGACATTTGTACAGCCTCAGTTAATCTCCACAGGCGTGTGGGTGGATTCTTCCTCAGAGTTAGCTCACAAATTGTTGTGGAGTGATCTTCCTTCATAATCAGCAAAATGTTCTACCCCTGTATTTGATACAGAATTAATTCAGAGCATGAACACCTTTCTAATCATAATGTCTTATGTTTATGAGCATAATACACATAAAACAGGGAAGAATAGTATTTAAAAGCTAATCCCATCAATTAAACCTACTTTCAAAAAGTGTCTACTAATTGCCTTAGGTATAAAAAAATATTCTGGGTGATTTCTGTGTTGATGTGTCAAGCTGACCTGCTATAACATTTAAATGTTCCCCAATATTTATATCAGCTTCTGCAAAGTCTAACAGTTGCAACATAATATGTTATATTTCACTAGGTTTTAAGCCAGGGGTTAAATACACAGAAGCTGTTATTATTTGAAATCCTTTACATCGACATTTAAATTCTCCTACTCTCCCACCCATCCTCGCTGTTCCCACACTTAAATACATAAGCCTTTACTTGACAGTATTACTGCTTCACTTCTTTTCTTCCAATGATAAACATCAACAATTAATTTAAATCCCACAATCAATAACCTGGCATATTCTAATTTAGATAAACTTGCCTGTAGCAATAACAGGTCTATATCAGTTAATCATAAGCTTAATTGAGCGAATCGTTATTTGTCGAACCAAGTTAAGTGAAAGCTCAATTAAGCGAATGATCGTTTAAGCGAGAACTTTCTTAGGGAAAAAACTAGTTGCCCACCCACTGACTGTAACAAACAAAAGAAAATTTAAAACTCTGAAAAGTGGGGAGCTTTTCCCCCCACACCCCACAATGTGGGAAATTCAATTCAATTTGCAATTTATTATTTTTATTCACTAGAGGGTGCTACCACATTGCATATAAGGGCTTGTGAATGAGCAGTACATATATATATATATATATATATATATATATATATATATATGTATATATATATATATTTATATATATATTTATTTATGATGTGTGGTTGCTGAGGAAGGCTTTTGCCGAAACCCGTATGACCTCACTGGTCATGGAATAAAGTTTTTTTGCTGGAAGGCACACGTGAACCTTGGGTGCTGTCTTTTTCTTTCTATGGAAATTCAATAAAACCTACATGGACTTATTTTCCATGTAGGTATTGTAGCAAAGAGCTTACACGGAAGTAAGCAGATGTGCGACCCAGTAAACAGAGCTGAGGGATGTGCAAGAGTGTGCAAACACGGAAGTATTCATGGCATGCAAATCACCTCATATGCAGGTTAAATGCATGCAAATGAGGGTGGTGAAATGATCCAGCAAGCAGAAAGGTGGTCTTGCAGACCCAGTGTTGGTGCCCATAATGTACACAGAAAACTTCTGTGTACAGGATGTTAAAATGCCACCAGGGGCTTTAAAAGTGTACTTAGAGTGTCAGAAATACATACAATACAGTCGACACAGATATGTGCAAAACTATCCACTGTGTGTCCAAAACTGTATGTAAATTAATGTAAAATAATGTTTTTTAATACCCTGGGTATGTTTGCATGGAGCACCACAGTGTACAAACATGCGTTATAGAAAAAAATATAAAAAGAGTGTAAAAACCAGAATTTGTGAGTTTGTAACAGTAATGCATTATAGGACCCTGTGTGGAGTATGTATAATATTACACAGGTGTGGTTGCTAATGAGGCAGGGCCTGGAACCTGGAATTGTGTAGTCTCCAGGTTCTGTGCACAGATCTGTATGCAAATGAGCTAGGGTTACTGAATAACTCAAATGGCTATATGTGTCTGCAGATCCCATCTGTGTAGGCACAGAACCATGTTGGTGTCCACAGAAGAGGTAGCTGACATCAAAGGGGGGGGGGGCAGATTGCTTGAAAGCTCTTTGGAGCTCAGCACTGCCTGTTTGTGCAGTGCACTGCTGAGCTGAGCAGGAGGGTATATACACTGACTGCTAAGATGTGTTTACCTCTGAGGCGCATGTTTCATTGTGTTTGCACAGCATGTCACTGAGCTGAGTGAGACCTTCCATGGGGGTGTGTCTATGGACTGTTAAGCTCTGTTTATCTTTTTAGTGAGGGTTTGTGCAGCATGCTGCAGTACTCAACAAGGAAGGCTGTCAAAAAATAATTGGCTGAGAAAGCCCAGTGATATATTAATTATCGATGAGTACTGTTTCACTAGAACTAATGTCATTAAAACCCCATAAGGATGTAGTTGGTGGGTGGAATGCATCATAGCTATCCAATTACACAGGCTACACCTACGGCAGAGAACTATAAAGTATGCATACAACCTACAATCCTATTTTTAACCCCATACTCTGCACCATTGGAATGCAGACCTGGGAATTTTAACTGAGAGAATGCTAGGGGCTGCTCCAGGTTTGCTACATATGTATGTGCTAGATGCTGAGGTCAGTGCAGCTGATGCCGGCCATAGGCCTAGACTTAGATGGAGAAGAGTGTTTTAGACCAGGGTAACCTACCAGGAGCTACATAAGTGGGAGACTGTAGAGCACTACAGGGTGGACAGAGAGATACTACAAGAACTTACTCAGCTCTGTCGACCTCAACTCAGATCCAGATCCAACAGAGGGAACCCATCCCAGTGAAAACAATGGTATGTGTAGCCCCTGGGATACTAGCTACAAGTACCTTCCAAAGTCCAATTGGGGGCATGATGGTGGTCTCAAAGACATCTGCTTCCTAGGTACTCTACCAGTTCCTGGATGCCATGCTACCATATGCCAGTGAGCACATCTATTTTCTCCACAACCCTGAGGAGCAAGTCAGGAGTATATGACTCTTCTACTATGTAGCACACTACCCGGAGGTACTGGGTGCCATAGATTGCACTCATGTACAGATCAAGGCACCACCAAGTGAGAAGGGTAGAATCTACATCAACCACAAGAGGTACCACTCTATAAACTGCCAGGTTATCTGCTATGCCCAGGGCATTATCCTGAATGTATGTGCTGGCAGCCTTGGCAGTTATCATGACTCCCATATCTGGCATGCATCACAACTGTACCAGATGTTTGCTAGGGGGGACATCCCACACAGCCATTTACTGGGGATGATGTCCATGCATGGAACCGTGGATGATGACACCCATCAGAAATGCACATATACCCACCAAAGAATGCCACAATGAGGCACACACAGAATAGGAACATCATAGAGCATATGTTTGGGCTATTGAAATCACAGTTCTGGTGCCTAGATATATCTGTGGGAGCCTTGCAGTACTCTCCAGCTACATGTGTACAGATGTTCACAGTATGATCAGCAAAGGGAGGGGATACACAGCCCCCTCACCAGTGCCTAGGTCACTACAGCTGCACCCACAGGGGAACTTGGAGGAGGTACCTCCAGAGGCTCCAGATATAGGAGTGCCCAATATGCCCTGGCCTTGGCCAAGAGACAACACATAGCACATGCACTGACAACCTAGGGCCCTAGGGGCTGACAGCTTACTCTGGCTCACATACATATTACTAAATATGATGCCAGCCAGACCACGCAACTTGTACTTCATCAAGTATTGGCTGTGGACTGCATGCATTAGATATAGGTAGCCTAGAACTACAGGTCAGTCACCTGCTGCATTCACAAGGTAAATCACTCTCCTATACACCACTTGTAAGGGTTACTACAACATGGTAGCATATGTATAGACCTGCCGCATGTATGCAAGGGAATATAATGGGCTATATATAGTGTGCTACTGGGCTACTTGCAGAGGTCTATAGTGGGCAACTGGGCTATTTGTACAGATCTAAAAGCCACTTGGGACAAGACATACTCTGTTCAGTAGTATGTGCCCCATGATATCCACTAGGCCACATGGCTGGAAACCCCATGGCAGTAGTTCAGGTAGATGCCAAACAGTGGGGTCACAGGACAGTCACACAAATGTCTGTGCCAGCAGAGCATGGGCTGTTCTTCCCCCACACAAAACACATCAATGTTCCCATACAACTGTTGTAACAGTAAGTCTGCAATGATATACTAGCAGACCAGACAATTCCTGTATGCTGTTGATAGTATGAGGAATGAAACATCTCTTTATGATGGTTGGTGTGGCTCACTGGGCCAGAGACAGTAGCATGGGTGATGGTGTTGATGGTTTGAATCTGGCAGCATCCAACATCTTTTGCATGTGAGGTACTCATGTGGTGGTATTCCCACAGACTGCCATAGCCCCTCAATCTGTTACTGCAACAAAGCTGGACAAAGCCAGAGTGAATGGGGGACAAAGGTCCATACCTACAGACAGACATTATACATGTTCTGAGTAACCTACCAGGTGGTAGATATTATAATAGCAGACTGCAGTAGGTCAGATTAGCTGCAGGATGTAAAGGCCATCACTGAAATGTGTCAGTAGTTACAACAATTCAGTGACTACTGTTTACAGTATAGTCCTGGAAAACCATAAATGCATGAGGAACAGAGCAGGCATATGGGACAAAATGCTAGACATTCTGCAAAAACATGTACAGAGAGAGGTATGCAGACTGTTACCCTGTGTGTGGTGTTACATCAAGAACCCCAGTCACAGCATAACTCTCAACCTCTTAGAGCAGGAAATCTGGCCAAAGCCATGAAGTGGGACAAAGGCTTACAGATAGGGACAGGTTTTAAATATTTGCTATTACAAATGTAGAATGCCATTAGAATAATAGGTGTGGCATTAGCACAAATCTCCTGATGTGTATGGAGTCTGAAACTCAAATGTCTCATTATTTATTAACTTCAGTCTTCACTGATTTGGCACTAATTTGCCAGAAAACTACAATGTTATGTACAACGGACCAAACATATGAGGCAAAATGCTGGACAGTCTGTGAAGCTCTGTGCAATTGTGAGGTATGAGTCACATATTAAGGATCTGCAAACAGACAGGGAATGACTAGGACAATATGAGGGAAGTGCAGTACTGTGGTAATGGGTGAAGCAGCCAATGGCTTGCAGCATACAAAATCCCAGACCAGAGCACAGGTAGGTCTGGCCTGGAATCACCTTGTTTGTACTGACAATCACACTGAGCATGCTCCTACACTTAGCTAACTTGAGCCCAAGTCTGTCACCTCTCCTGCTCAAAGACCTGCTATGTGGAAATATGTCTGTACATACATACAGCTACGTATACATATCTGTCTCTCTCTATCTCCCTCATGCTTGATGAGTGTATCGATCAGTATGTGGCATAGATATATATATATATATATATATATATATATATATATATATATATATATATGTATATATATATATATATATATATATATATATATATATATAAAATAACAGAATGTATATATAGCTATATAAAGTACAATGATACATAGACTCTCCACATATATCTACATAACACATTTACATATTTACACATGTGCACACACAACAACATTTAAGGAGACATCCTTGTTATACACAGTTATATAGATATGGGTGGGGATGTATGACTGTCTCCACATGCCCCAGAATGCTGGAGTTATCTGCACTTACACATCACAACAGCTGTCCGAGGGAACCAGAGAAGGCTGCAAAGTGCATAAACCACTCATCTACAGACTCCTGTGCCTGTGGACTGTCACCCTGTAGACAGACACAGGTACACAGGTGGTGTAATGTACAATGGCTGCAACGCATGCCTTGGGCAGGCCATATTGTCCCTGGCCACATGTTTATCTATCAAACTCCAAACAGCCACATATGGCCAGACTGACAAGTGTACACACATAGCAAAGATATTATCAGGTATCCCACCCCAGGACACTAGATACAATAATAGTACCAAGCAGTTCTCACTCTGCAGGCCACACATGCTGTCTGACACAAGAACACTTTGCATACTCCACAAGTACCATGCCTGCATCAACATATACAACAGACATAATCTGTGGTGTGTGCGATAAGTACTGTGAGCTATAGTGTGTAATCCTAGATAGGTAGGGGTTCTAATCTCACATTATCCAACTGTGTGTGTTTGTGTGTGTGTGTGTGTGTGTGTGTGTGTGTGTGTGTGTGTGTGTGTGTGTGTGTGTGTGTGTGTGTGTGTGTGTGTATCAATATATCCCCCTCGTCACTATGGACATGTCCATATGGGCTATCTCTGTGCAATGGTAGGCATTTTATGGCCCTGTGACTGGCTGCTGGCTTCTAAATTACCTCCTCTACAAGGCCTGCTGATGTCATCCACCTTAAGAGGACTGTCTGACAATCTGATAACAGATAAACTCTGTGGAGCATGCAATAAGTACTCCAAGATATAGTGTGTATTACTAGATAGGTAGGGGTTCTCATCTCACATCATCTAACTCTGTGTGTGTGTGTGTGTGTGTGTATCAATATATCACTCATGGCACTATGGACATGCCCATATGGGCTATTTCCGTGCAATGGTATGCACGTTCTGGCCCTGTGACTGGTTGCTGGCCTCTAAATTCCCTGCTGTACAAGGCCTGCTGATGTCATCCACCATAAGAGCACTGACTGACAGTCTAATAACAGATAAATCCATGGCACATGCAATAAGCACTCCAAACTGTAATGTGTAACAGTAGATAGGAAGGGGTTCTAATCTGACATCAACCAACCTGTGTGTGTATATACATATACCCCATTGTGGCACTACAGACATACCCATCTGACTCATTTCTGTACAATGGTTATTCATTTTGAGGTCCTGTGACTAGCTGCTGGCCTCAATACTGGTCTCCTTTACATTTTCTGCTGATGCCATCCACCTTAAGACCACTGTCTGACACCCTGATATCTGATAAACTTTGTGATGCATGCAATAAGTACTGCAAGCTATAGTTTGTATAACTAAATAGGTAGGGAGTCTAATCTCACAGCATCCAACATGTGTGGGCATGTGAGTGTGTGTGTGTGTGTGTGTGTGTGTGTGTGTGTGTGTGTGTGTGTGTGTGTGTGTGTGTGTGTGTGTGTGTGTGTAAATATATCCCCTTGCAGCACTAGAGACATCCCATCTGGCCTATCTCTGTGCAATGGTTATGCATTTTATGGCCCTGTGACTAGCCGCTAGCCCTAAATTGCCCTCATCTACATAAGCATAACTGATGTCTGTCACCATCAAGATTTGTATATACAGACTACCTATGTGACACGTATCAAGGGTAGCAGACCTTGTCACAAGGTATGAAAGCATGATGATGCTAACTGTCCCCATTGTCCCTGGCACACGGTTCTACAAATATGCACCTAGGTAGCCATGCACGTATACTGGAATACTTTGCTGATGTCATATTTCTGCTGTTCTGCCTTGCTGTCCTCTGCTGCTGTATTGCTACCATGTATCAATAATTGAACCACTCAGACTCCTGGAACAAAAACATACACAGGTCCATGACACACCTGTCATTCTGTAACACTACCACCAGTGTACCATCAGGCAACAACGATACATAAAGTTTGATATGTAGTCATGGCACATACCACCATACAATACCTTTTTGTGGGCCAGAGCAACTGCCATTGCATAACACTATTGCACTACACAAACACATGTAAAGTCATATAATACCATGTGCATCAGACACATATTTGCAGGTCACTGTATCGACAGCATGGATGGCAGGGATATGGCACAGGTTTCATCACATGTACAGGGTGTGGTGTGGGGAGCCAGAGGTCTAGGCTGTGCCAAACAGTTGACAGCATGTGTGTGAGTCAGGAAGAGGTGCTAGTTAGATGGGCCATGGAGAGGTGCCATGTGTGTCTGTTGGTGACCTGCATGTGACGTGGTATTGGAGTGTGTGTGCATGTACACAGTCAAACCCAGTGCTAGCCCTATATGTATGTGGACAGCTGTGGACCATACATGGTAGAGTAGACAGTTCACCATCTCCGACCACGAACATGGCAACTGGCTTCACCAGGAGTAACATTGGCACCACCATGCCCAAGGTCAGATGCTGTGCTAGTACCTGATGGTGACTGCTGTCTTCTGGGCCCATGTCCTCCACAGGACCACCCAGAACAACTTGCCCATGGCCTGTCATGTCATGGTGTGGACAGCACACTTCCCTCTGTAGCGCTGGAGGTGCTGCCACTGTGGCAACGTGAGTGTGCATGGCCATTTGGACTCTCAGCAGATGGTGTTGCTGGCCTACGCCCACGTGTCTGACACCAAGCTCCAACCAGATATTCCAGCGCAGACAATGTACGGTCAAAGACAGACACTGTCTCAGCCCAACATCTGTCCACTACATCAGTGAACCAATCCAGGGTGTCAGCAATGCAGTGGAGGCAATCACAGATGTCAGACTGTGCTGCATCCATAACCCTTTTCATCCATCTGGTGTTGCATTCAGAATGTGCCTGTGCCTCCATGATGGCCCAAAACATGCAGTGAGTGACAACTGTGACAGGTGGTAGATGGGCAGCAGTCCTCCTTCAAGCTCCCCTGTCAATCTACCTGTGTGGGACCTCACCAGTTCTCTGGCAATGGCCAGTGTCTACACTCACTGATGCCATAGTTGTCACACTGTCCTGGGCAATGTAGTTATCCTCTGACCATCCAATATCTGTGGCCTATGAGGACTGGGTATTTGTGGGTATACTGACTGTGTACAGGGACAATGGGGGCAGGAGAGGGATGTCAACCTCTGGGACATATTCAGCCCCGAACAACCCCATCTGTGCCTCACTATGGCCGCCATCATCATCAGAGTCCAATGAGACACTGACATCAGGTTGTGAGGGGGACAGATTTCAACTCCCATTCACCTGTGTGAAGCAAGACAAAAGTAGTACATTACTACCTGCACTATTATGTATGGTAATCCACACAAACGCATACAGATAAGCATCCACAACTGCATTACATGTGACACATCATCTCAACTCTGCTACCATGCACAACAGACAAACTCAAAACAACATATACAGACAAGTCAGGCCCATTATAACATGCACTTCAGCTACATCCAGTTAATGTAACCAGCACAATACACATGTGAGGTATGCAAAATGATGGAGTATATGATTTCTATCACACATAACACTCAGTATACCTATCTTGAGAATGATATGCCAGTTGTAGTATCACTGCCTCATGTACCATCTCCCTACTGTGTTTGAACAGGCATCTTGGAGTAATTGCCTCATGTATATCAGGCTGCCTAGTCACTCAAAACTATAAGTGGAAACGTGTTAATGTTTGTACAGATGCACACCTGTGATAGCCCAGTCTATGCACTGTAGTTAACTGTTTCAGACTGGAACATACAAATAGTCTACTCTGACTAAGCACAACAGTTGTACATAAGGTGAAATGGCAGTTCTTAACTTTCTTAGTGCATATATGATCTGTAAAAGAACAGTATCACACTTAACAGATACAGGACCATGGGCTTTGGCCACACCTGATGTACCTATGAAAAGGTGAGGGAAAGATATTGTCAGCATCACCAAATGCTGCAGCACTACAAGGAAATATGTGCATATATCCACATGTACAGTAGCTACTGTGATAATGGCTATATTGCTGACATTCTGATTATGTGTGCACAACTGTGCATAAAACCCAAACTCCCACCCAAATGCAGATAGACCTGACACCCATGCACTGATATGTACAGCCTGCCTCAACAACTGATACAGTATTACACCGGTGAGCAAAGTAAGCTTACCTGGATGCTCTTCTTCTTTGGATGCTGTGGCACCCACCATGGATGCCTGGGAGCTGTTGGTTGATCCTAGGTTTGTTAGAAATTCCTCTGTGACCGAGAGTGGTTGTTCCATTCAGGCCCTTCACCGATGGCAGCATGATTCCTGGGAACAGCAGCTGCCATATCTGTAGCTTGGTGTTGGACCTGTTCATAGGTCCTGTCCAGCTGGCTAATCTGATTAACAGCCCGCACAAGGTCTGCCTACAATAATGCACACTGTTCATGATTGTGCTGAGCCCTGCTAAGCAGGATGTGATAATGGTGCCTCAGGGCATCTAGCATTGCATCATTCTCTGCAGCAGTGAATGGCTGATGTCTCCTGCGATACATGGTTCCTGAAAGATAACAAGAGAGGAATACATTACAGGACCAGATACGTGGATGTCCACTATGTACAGATCCTGCACGGCCATAATGGCCTACACTATCCACTGCTCCCTCACACATCACACCCCACAGTCTGAAAATACACTATGTGTGGATATCACCATGATAGTAGCAATACAGGCTTATGTCCCTGTGTGCAGGGAGAAATTCTGCTGCATGTCCCTACACCCGTCACTGCATTCTACTGTGGTGTGTGTCCTACAGCCAAATTCCCACTAATATGTCATACAGGCACTGTCAGACAAATAGCAGTGTGCTATTACAACTATATGGCTACAGTCCAAAAAAAACAGTGTGCCAAAATGACAGAAAGCAAAGCAAAGCTATTGTAGTACATGTTCCCTGTAGGCATCATACCTGTCAACTATACAGATATTTGCAGAATGTCAAGATGTTTGCCTCACACATGTGGTCCTGTTCACACAAACCTGTGGATGTCTGACAAATGGTTGGCCAATCATTGATGGCTGATTGCAGAATATACAGTCAGATTTTGACTTTCACACAGCATACCCCTTAGAAAAGAGTTATGCTACAGTAATATGTGTTACTAAAAACCAGGGATACAGTCGTAGATGAAGAGCCAGTTTCACACTATTCCACACAACTTTATTTTAAAAGTAAATAAGCGCTTTCGTCCCAATATTCTATTAGTAGGAACTTCATGAGATATAAAAGCCATCTAAAACAGCTTATTTAAATATTTTTAAAAAATGACATCATATCCTATTCATTGTAAATGTGCCTAACATTTAAAAAGACACAATCTCAATAATCTATGTGTATATGTGTGTGTATGTATATATATATATATATATATATATATATATATATATATATATATATATATATATATATATATATATATATAAAACATCAGACCATAACACCCTACAACAGTCATATTCTTTAGACATTCAATATGTACATATTTTAAAGGCATAAACTCTTAATAAGCTTGGGCTAAAGGGAAGTCTCTCTGTTGATCAGTGGCAGTGAAAAACATTGAGCAGCCTGCCTGCCCCTGTGGGAGTGGTTATTGACTTGACCAATTCCAAAACTCCTTCATCTTCCTCTCTTAAAACCCTCTTTTGCGTGGTTTTGCACGTTTTTGTGCATAGCGCAACAGCAGGCAGCGCCGCCTAATTGGGTTTAAACTATTCCTGGCTCCACAAAGTCTGGTCTTCACTTTTTCCCTTAGAACTGCTCTATCTCTCAATTTAAACACCATATTCTCATTCTAAGGCCCTTCACTGGTCCAACTAAGTAATCCTACAAGTTAGCAGTATTAAACCAGAAGCACTACTTACTCTTATACTCTCTACGATTACCCTGTCCTCTATTGGTCCATCTTAAATTCAGTTTCCCTATTACTCTAGTATGTCCAAAGGTCAGTCAATGGTTTCCTCTCCAGTCCAGCTGGTGAATCTGGGAATTTTGAGGCAATGTTACAACTGTCTCATGTACACGGACAACCCTCTCCTCCTCCAAACAGGTTCAAATATATGTGAGAGATGCAACTATTTAGCCAAACTGGAGGCTGAGCTCTCTCATCTCAAAACTGGTGTAACCAGTCAGGAGGAGAAGGTAACCTCACACAACACAATTCCAGTATCACATAGTCCCACCACATCAGCGAACCAAACACATAAATACACAAAAACATACTCGGAGGTTCTAAATAAAAATCTACCTAAGCAACAGAGACCTCCAAAGCAGACATCCAAGAAAACGCTACCTCAAAACAAAACACACACAACACATAACCCACAAAGTCAGTGTGCCAAGCAGCCACAGCCCTTAAGGCTGAATAACACATCTGATACTCTTGTTATAGGTGACTCTATTGTCAGACACACTGATGTCCCGCTCACCAGGCTGAATAAAGAGAAGGTCACGGTGAGCTGCCTGTCGGGTGCTAGGATCCGACACATAACGCAAGCACTCAGGTCACTCCAAAGCAAATACAAATATGACTCAGTCATTGTACATGCTGGTGTGAATGACCTGAGATGTACCTCCCTGGACTACATGAAAAGAGACATATAGGAGCTCTCTAATCATGTAGCCCAGGCTGGTATGACCCTGACCTTGAGCAGCATCTTACCCTCACCTAGAATGATGCCACAGTACAAAGACAAAATGATCGATTTTAACAACTGGCTAAAATTTTGGTGTCATTTAAAGGGGATCCAGTGTCTGTCAGCCTGGGATGACATGCTCGACAAGCCACGTTGCTTCGTTAAGGATGGCTTGCACCTGTCACCACTGGGCTTTTGGATATTGGCAAAGGCTCTTGCCACCCCCATAGTGCCTTTTTTAGGCAAGGCTCAAAAGTCAAACCCACCCCCATAAACAGCACAAGGAACAAGAAAGTAAGGGTAATGCTGCTAAACGCCAGAAGTCTTAACCTCAAGATGCACACACTCGAAGCTCTCCTCAGTATGGAGAACATCGATATCTGTGCAGTGACAGAAACCTGGTTCAAGGCTCCAGAGAGCACCCCAGCACTACCAGGTTATACCTCATATCATGCTTTTCAGCCCCAAAACCCGGACTGAACCACAAAAGGAGGGGGAGTTTCCATATTTATCAAGGATATCCACACCTCCAGGTTAGTGGCATTGCACGAAGTATCAGAGACCATCCATGTGCAACTAACAGTGGGCAAGACTGCTTTTCAGTTTATAGCATCCTACAGACCACCCTCTCAAAGTCAGGAATCCCACTTGGCTTTCCTGAAAACATTGGAGAACATGAAGATCTCTCCGAACACCATTATATTGGGCGACTTCAACTACCCAAACATTGACTGGGAGCACTACTCAAGCCCCAGCACCTTAGCCCAAATATTCCTAGAAATTATAAACTCAAATGCTATGGAACAACTAGTCACCACTCCCACAAGAGGGGACAACATACTAGACCTGATCATTACCAACATGGGGACTCTATGCTCCACACCACAAGTATATCCCTCATTGGTAAGATCAGACCATAAATTAATTTCACTGGATGTCCACATCCCAACCCCACCCCCAGCCCAGAAAACCACAGTGAAAAACTTCTCAAAAGTGAACTTCTCACTTCTCAAAACTGAAGTGGAATCCTTCAAGGCCCCAGGGCCAGTGGAAACTACGGCCCAAACTGCAGAGTCCTATATAAATGCATTCTATGGACATCTCCAGGAATGCATGGATCATGCTATCCCAAACAAAACCAAGACCCAATCATCCAAATGCAGGTGTCCAGTCTGGTGGACCCCTGCCATAAATAAACTGTACAACAGAAGGAGGAAGCTACTACATGATAGAGCAAAATCCCTAATAGGGAAGGCATCTCTGATCAGTACTAGCAAAAAATTACGATCCCTCATAAAATCCTCCAAGGCCAGCTTCGAGAGAAAAATTGCACAGGACACCAAAGACAATCATAAGGCTTTTTGTCAGTTATGTTAGAAACCTGGGATGCAACTCCCAGACTTGTTCTGAGTTGATTCTAAACGACAAAAAATACACTGAATCCATAGACATCGCCAATATCCTGGCAGACAGGTTCAGTGCAAACTTCTCCACCCCCTCCCCCCCAAAAGAGCAAGTATCTATCCCGGCAGAGGGCTGCCTCCCAAACATCTCAGATGCTCAGGTGAAGGCTGCCATCTCCAAAGCAAAAAACACTGCTTCCATGGGACCAGATGGCGTCCCAGGTGGCGTCCTACATGAACTCCAAGAGGAACTAATCCCTCAAATAAAACAGCTATACAATCTTAGCCTCACTACAGGATATGTGCCCACAGAATGGTGTACAGCAACAGTGGTCCCACTCCACAAAGGTGGAGCCTCTACGGACCCTGGAAACTATCGCCCCATAAGCCTGACTAGCTTAGTCTGCAAGGCTATGGAGAGGATCATCATGGAGCTCATAAACAATGACATTGGGGACCTACAGACACTAGATCCTACCCAGTTCGGCTTTGTCAAGGGAAGATCCTGCCTTTTGAACCTGGTTGACTTCTTTGAAACAGTCACCAAAGCCATAGATGAAGGGAAGGTAGTCCACACAGCCTATCTGGACCTTGCAAAGGCATTTGACACAATACCCCACTCTGGCATCATAGATAAGCTATCCAGCTTAAATATAAACCCCTATGTCACAAGATGGGTCACAAACTGGCTCAAAGACAGAACCCACAGAGTGAGAGTTGCTGGAGCCATGTCAGACTCGAAACCGGTCACAAGTGGCATCCCACAGGGTTCTGTCCTGGGGCCACTCTTGTTCAGTATATACTTTTCCGAGGTACAGGCAAACGTGGGAAGACTATGGCTCACCAAGTTCGCAGATGACTGCAAACTGGGCACCATAATCAACTCTCCAGCTGACACAAACATCCTTCAAAAAGGTCTCACAGAGACAGATAACTGGTGCCAGCGCCATGGTTTAAAGCTAAAAGCCAAAAAATGTATAGTCATACCCTTTGACAAAAACAATGTGCCCACAAATTACCACAGAGGTGGAAACCCATTAACTACAGAGAAAGTTATTAGGGACCTGGGGACCCAAGTTGGTAGCAATCTCTCCTTTGAAAACCACATTGCCAAAGTGGTTAGAAAGACCTTCTACATAGCCCACCTCATCACGAAGGGTTTCACATCTAGATCAAGAGAGGTAATCGTGCCCCTTTATTCATCCCTCATCAGGCCCATCATAGAATACAATGCCCCTTTTGGGATGTACCTTACCCGACACCTGCAGCAATTAGAAAGACCCCAAAAGTAGCTCACCAAGAGGATCAAGGGTCTCAAACAGATGCCATATGCTGCTCAGTTAAAAAAACTCCAGCTCTACTCAGTTGCATACCGCCTACTTCGAGGCGATCTATGCCTGACATACAAAGCTATGTCAAATCCAGAATTAATGGACATGCTCCACCTCAGTAAATCTAAATCCCTTAGAGCCACATGCTCGAGGGACTTGAACCACAACACAGAAATAAATAGAACTTACTGGAGGGACAGGTTCATAACCCAGAGGCTCCCTTCGCTCTGGAATAGAATTCCAGTTCATGTGAGGCAGAGCACCTCACTGAATCTCTTCAAGAAGAATCTCGATAGGTGGATGGGGGATCATAGGTTTGTCCCAGGGATTACTCCCGTGTCACTATTAGACAGAGGCACAGTAAACTAAACCTTAAAAAGGGCACAGTATACTCAAATCAAGGGGTGGTGTAAGCCATACAGAATCGGGATAGGCTTATAATTGCCCCAGGGCAGATAGCCTAGTATGAACCTGTGAACCTATAAAAAAAAAAATATATATATATATATATATATATATATATATATATATATATCAATAAATGCGCATATTTGTATATATGTGTTTTTATGTATAATCATAATGGGAACATTATATATTCATAACCCATAAAGCCATACATTTATAAAAAACTTCATCTGCTTAGCACTTTCAGTTTTAGTAAGCTACCGATAGACTTTCATTTAAACCTGACCAATATAAAGAATGTAACCGCAATTGCCATATTAATTCTGATTTTTCCAATATGGGCAGGCACCACCCCTATCAGATAGATATAATGTCTCCAAAATAAAAAAAAAAACCTTAAAATGATGTCCAGGGTACACTAAAGACTGTTTAGCTACAGCATTAAAATCACTACCATCTCTGACATTCCTAAGATGTTCACTGATTGTTTTCTTAAGTCTATGTTCGGTTTTATCCACGTAGAAACAAGGGCAATTAAAGCATAATGCACAATGAACCACTCATTTGGTGGTACAATATCTCCCTGTTATTTTTATTTTCTCTCCATTAATTTCTAAGTCATTGACCTCAAGGATGTAGGAGCAAAACGTACATGTCCCACATTTGTGCATGTATCTAATCATATGCTGTGGCCCCTTCTGCTCAAGCAGATTTTTCAAGTTGGAACTCTTCCTAAATACACAAATCGGTCTGTCTCCTACTACCTCCATTATATCTTTCTCTCCCCTTAACAAATCAGTAGTCTCTCTATCGGCAGGATTTATATGATTGCTTAAAGGGCTATTGGAATGTAAAATTAAGGGATAATTCACATCCTCATCAACATCTACTATTATCCTAGAGTCATCATTTTCCTGCCTTATATGATTTTTAGGTTTCAAAATAGGTGAGAAATGACCAATTCTTCTTTTAAACTTAACATCATTCATAATCTCGTCTATAAGTGTAAATGGATAACCCCTTTTTAAAAACATATCTTTCAGTATTTTACATTCCTTGATAAAACACTCCCATAAGGACACCATATGTGCTGCCAGTACAAATTGCCCTTTTAGCACTGTACGCTTTTGTGCAAAAGGGTGGCAGCTATTAAAATAAAGGAAACTGTTTGAATATGTTTCTTTACGAAAAATCTCAGCAAGAAATCTTTCATTCTGTCAGTCCTTTTTTAGTAATATATCCAAATATGAAATTTAATTTTCCTTAATGGTATGAGTATATTTCAAGAAATGTGTTGCATTATTTAGGTAAACAAGAAAAGGGGATATTTGTTCCCTAGGCCCTTCCCGCAAAATAAAAATATTGTCAAGGTAACGTATATAGGTATTACAACAAGAAAAAAAAATGGTGATGTTCTTAAAACACGTTTTTCCCATTCAACCATCACTATGTTAGCATACAGGGCCCCACAACAGGAGCCCATTTCCACTCCATAGTTTTGTAAGTAATATTCCCCTTCAAACAATATCAAATTACTTCTTAAGACCATATCCAGTACTTGTTCATACATGTTGATCCTATCTTGGGAATATGCTTTGAATGTAAATAATTGCAAAACCATTGTATTCCTAAATCATGGGGGATAACGATGTACAAATTGACAACATCCACTGCAATAAACAAAAAATTGTTACTAGACATTGCCGTATCTATCGTTTTAAGGAAGTCCCAGGAATCTATACAAATGTGAAAGTCCTCCAGTATGTATTTATTCAGTTCCTTGTCTAAAAATTTAGCAATGGAGTAGGTAATTGAGCCCCTGGCATCAACAATTTGATGCATTGGGGGTTGGTTCAGGTCCTTATGAATTTTGGGCACTCCGAAGATTACAGGTGTAGTTGAAAATTCTACTGATAAATAATGTAATTCATCTATAGTTATTAATCCATCTATGGACAAGTCTTGTAAAAACCCTTTTATCCTTCTGTATGTGGCATTTATTTCATTCAGGGAACTCGTAATATAAGTCTCTGTTTCCAAGATGTCTCTCATTTTGCTGATATAACCAGTTTTGTTCATTATAACAACTCCACCCACTTTATCTGGTTTCATTATTCTGACACTTTTATTATGTTTCAAAAGCTGTAATTCTAGCTTCTTATCGTAGTTCAGGTTATTGTTAATTGTATTACTATTATTTCTGTCATTAGGGTTTTTCTTAGTACTAAGTGCTCTAAGGTCCAATTCACAAACCTTCTCAAATGTTGCCAGAGTTGGGTGGAACGTTGACTTAAGAACAGAATCAGCGAACATGTTAGGAATATCAGAGATGGTAGTGATTTTAATGCTCTAGCTAAACACTCTTTAGTGTACCCCATACATCATTTTAAGTTTATTATTTTGGAGGCATTATATCTATCTAATAGTAATAGGGGTGGAGCCTGGCCATATTTTTTGGAGAAATTAGAATTAATTTGGCAAATGCGGCTAAATTCTTTATATTGGCCAGGTTTACATGAAAGTCTCTCTATCAGTAACTTATTAAAACTGAAAGCACTAAGTAGATGAAGTTTTTTATAAATGTATGGCTTTATGGGTTATGAATATATACTGTTCCCATTATGATTATACTTAAAAAACACATATATAGAAATATGCACACACACACACACACACATATATATATGTGTGTGTGTGTATATTTTCTAATTTTTATTTTATGTATTATTAAGAGTTTATGCCTTTAAAATTCATACATATTGAATGTCTAAAGAATATGACTGTTGTAGGGTATTATGGTCTGACATTTTTACACACACACACACACACACACACACACACACATATATATATATATATATATATATATATATATATATATATATATATATATATATTTACATAGATTTTTGAGATTGTGTCTTTTTAAATGTTAAAATGTTAGGCACATTTACAATGAATAGGATATGATGTCATCTTTTTTTAAATATTTAAATAGGCTGTTTTAGATGGCCTTTATATCTGATGAAGTTCCTACTAATAGAATATTGGGACGAAAGCACTTATTTATTTTTAAAATAAAGTTGTGTGGAATTGTGTGAAATTGGCTCTTCATCTATGACTGTATCCCTGGTTTTTAGTAATATGTGTTAGTCTACTCACATTCCTTCATTTTATGGGCAATATATATACTCTTGTCACTGAGTTTGGCCTTTGGTCCACCATTAATTATGCCTTTGTCCTGATTTGCAGCTCTAACAGTTTGAGAGGTATGACATGTCCCTATCTCTGCCCCCCCCCCCCAAGTATGGCTGTGTCCGGATCCCTTGCTTAAGGGTATTGAGAGGTATGCTAGGGCTGTAGCAGCTACCTTTACATACAGCTGTGTATGCTACAGACTGCAGCTGCTGCTGGCTTACAACTCATGGGGGGGTGTTGATAAAACTTTGTTGGACAGCAAGCTGTATGTGTAACTGTGGCAGCTGTGTCAAGGTTGTCATTATGGCAGAGCCAGGGTGAGGGTATTCTATTCAGTCCAATCCAGTGGCGGATTTAGGCATGGGCGCAGGGGTGCGCGCCGGCCCCTTTTTAAACTTGCTTGTTTTTTTTTTTTTTAAATAAGTTGCCTCTTTAATCCTGTCACCAAACTCGCGCCAGCCCCTTTTTAAACTTGTTTTTTTTTTTTTTTAAGTAAGCTACCTCTTTAATCCCGTCACCAAATGCACCTATACGGAGATGCAATTGGAGGTTGCAGTCAGATGATTTTGTTTTTTTTATAACAATTCACCTCCAACTGCATCTCCGTTGTAATTTAGGCGGGTTGGAGAGAGCTGTGATAGGCTATAGATATCAGATATCAAGGACGAAGGCTAAGAAGAAAACGTGTGTATAGGATCAAGGAGGAACCATGCAGTCCTGTGTAGATGCTGTTACCATGCCGTTTGCTGCCAGTGTATTTTCGGTAACTCCGGAGTTGATGGCTTTAGCTGTTATAATTGGAGTGATACTGGGTATTGCTGCAGCGCTCTTACTTTACGTATTTGTCCTGAAATCAGCCCTGATAAGAAAGGTATATTTGTATACAGACTAAAAGTACTTTAAAATTCTTTGTCTCCCTGCGCACATTTGTTAGAGGTTCTAACTGTGTTACTGAAACTGGTACATTGAACATAAACACTAAACCATACTTGGACAAAGCTTGACATAACAGAGGGCAAAAGCTCCAAATCGGTGATCGTACAAACGTAGAAAGTTGATATAATAAAAGGCTTTGCATTAGCACTATTTGACAAATATGAAGTTTGAAACTCAAATGGTTATTATTATTTGGTGACTTTAATCCTCGCATATTTGCCCCCCCCCCCGAAAAAGATTTTGCGAGGAACAGACCAAAATATGAGGCAAAAATTTATAAAATTGAGTGGTGTGGTGTAAATACCTTAAAGTGGTTTACAATTGACCAGAAATCCGGACTCCTTTAAAAGTTTACTCACCAGAGTTTGTGATTTCGTAGTTGTGAGATTTTCCATATGCAGCTTTGGAAATGACAGCTGCGTTACTCGAACTTGGTGAAGATTCACAACTTACCTGTCACTCATTTGACTCATGCTTTTGACCGTTCTCTTGTAAATTGTTTTAATGAGGGGGTTGCACTAAGTCAATAATAGAAGGTATTGATGTTTTACTTATTGTTTGGAAATAACGTAAGTGGCGAGTAATATTTAAAATATATATACATTATCCCTGATTTTGAGCTTCTGTCAGGGCATTGTCCTTGATTTGTGAGCAAAGAGGTTGAGTTAGAATTCAAAATAAACTTAAATGGGGAATTCTCGTATAGTGGGTTAATTATTTTATGTGAGTTTACTCAGTAAGTGGACTGTTAAGCATACATTTTAATGTCTTAATTTTTGCATAATATGTTTTCACTGTCAGTTGTTGTTTTTTCTAGTAGATGACTGAGGATTACAGTCAGTATTGCTAGACATAAGAATTTCATACTTATTAGAAAAAGTGTGTTAATGTAAAACCTAATACAAAGCCTGTTGAGCATCATAGTAATATTTAAAAAGTCTTTTTGATTTTTAGGCATTTGCTTTCCCATTATTTTTGACTTTGTAACTGATTTTTTGAGCAAAAAAAAGTTGAGAGTTATGCTATGGTGGTCAGTTGATCCTTTAACAGCCACAACTCCAGGCTCATTTGAGGCATAGTAAAAGTCACGGATACAGTAGAGTAAACAACTAAAATGGCAAACCGAACTGTCAACTAGTGAATGTCAGTATTTTCAGTAGTGAAAGCAGAATAAAATGGTTAATTACAGTAATTTTGACATCCGTATTTACAGTTTGAAGATTAGAATTCTAAGAAGGTCAAACAGTTATTTTTAAATGCGATTAAAGATCAAGGACTAAACATTTTCACCAAACTTTGGTTTTCAGTAAATTGTTTCACATGCAAATATAGTATGTGAACACTCTCTTGCAGATAAACTTTTTTTTTGAGTAGTAATCAAAAAAAAAATGACCCTTTACTACTGTCGCCTTCCAAGGAAGTGTTCTAAAAATGTCAATTGATTTCCTTCATTAATTTACATGTGGAAGCACGTTATATTTATTGATTTGAACAGCACTAAGTGCTGACAATGGAAGTTGAAGGGACATTGATGGTTGTAAAAAAATGAAATCTAGGAATTATACCTATTAGTTTTAAGTGTAATCTCAAATCTTTGCTGTAATTTCATTATGATGTTTTTAGCTTCTATTTGTCTGAAAATCTTACATTTTGCCAGCGTTCGTACAGTCCAAATTTGGGATATACCAGCATTTTCCCAGAAAAATGGAAACTCAAGGGACCCTGGTAAATTGGTAGTAAAGTATCAATGATAGGATGACAATTGGCCAATTGATTTGCAGTTATCACATTAAAAGTAACAACATTTTCCACTCAATTATGCAAGTATATCCTGCTTCTCTGTGGTAATTAATGCAGGATGTTGGCAGTGGGGGCATTTTTATAACTCTACTGTTGTGGACAGGCGTTTTAAAGGGTGTATTTTAAAAGTAATACCTATTAAATAAACTAAGAAAAGACTCTGCATGCATGAAGATGTATGTGAAAAGTTTTTCACAGAAACCAGTTTTTAAGAAAAAGCTTTGAGTGCAATCTTTAAGTATTATATTTGTAGCAATATAATTTGACTGAATTCACTTACTCTAGAAGAAACCTCTACATCTCTTATCCTGTATGAGAGTCTTTTTGCTTTCTTTTAAAATTTCATATATTTGTTGGTTTATGATATTTTGTGGAATGTTATTCAATGGTGGACCTATTTTTGAAAATGTTTGACTTGCCTATAGCTAGTCCAAATGCAGGTAGCTTTTTGAGAGAGAGAATCGTTGTTTCTGATTACTAAGGTTACCATCTTTTCATTTGCCCAGAAGTAGGGCATATAGTGCGGAAATGTGAGACTTTTGCAGCACATGCTGTATCCTAAGTCAATGAAGAATACTCTTTCACTTATAGAAAAATAAAGTCACAGATGTGTGGAATTTTTTTTTGTCATGTTAAGGTCTTTCAGATATAGTATTTTTTTTGCATTATTTAGAAGAACATTTAAAACACGTTTTATCCTTAGGTAATAGAAAACTTCCATTTTTCATGCCACCAACAGGACATAGTTTCCCATATCAAAACTGCCATGCAAATAAAGGGACAGGTTCCTAACTGCACTCATTCAGATAAAGTCTTAATTGACAGGTTATTCCTGTTTATGTTGAGAGCTGTCATACCTCCAATATTTGCTATCCACCTGAGGAAAAATTCTTTGGAGTTTACTTGGGGTATAAAAATACCTATGTAAACACTTCCAGGCAAAAGATATTAAATATTCTAGACTTTGTTGCATATTTGGGAGATATGCATATATCCTCCCATTGTCTCTTTGTGACTTGCTTATCCAGTCTCTCTTCCCAGTACTTTCTGAGCTCCTCTGATTGATTCTTATAATTATCATGCAATATTTTATGTGCTGTACTAGTTATTCCTTTTTTAACCACAGCTTCCATTCTAGATTCTATTAAAACTCTACCAGTGCTGGTCTAGACCATGATGGACATGTTATGTTGGGGTGGATGATATTAGAGTGGGAGTTGCAAGGGCATAGCCAGCATGTTTTCAGGTGCGCTTTTAATAAAGTTTTGAAGTTGGTGCATGATGGTACGGAGGTAATTGTGGGTGGGAGTGAGTTCCATAATTTGGCTATGGCGCAAGAGAATAGTGCTTCACCAGCAGAGTTATTGGCTTTAGTGATCTGCAAGTGATTTCTGTTGCTGGATCTTAGTGGTCTGGTGGTGCGATAGGGTTGGAGTAGATTCTGGAGGGATGGGACATTTAGTGGATGGTTTACTAGTTTGTGGGTGAGTGAGAGTTGATACCACTGAAGGAGGTGAGGGAGTTCAAGCCAGCCCAGTTCAGCAAGTGAGAGACAGTGGTGACTACGGTAGGAAGCCCCTGTGGCGAATTTGGCGATTTTGTTGTAGCAGGTCTCTAGCTTGTTTAGATCACATTGCCTTAGGTTGGTATATACTGGAGAGGCATAAAGTAGGGTGGAGATAAGGTGGGAATTTGCTATTGAAATCTTTGCTGCTTTGGTGAGAAATTGTTTATTTCTGTATAACACTCCTAGTTTTTTGTGGACTTTTTTTATGGTCATGGATATGTGAATATCAAATTTTAGTTTATTGTCTATTTCCACTCCTAGCAATTTGGTGTGTTCAGTTGGATATATAGTGGTGTTGTCTTTTGCTGTGATGTTAGTGAGAGTTGTTTTGAGTATGTTTGGTGGGTTGGAAGATGAGTAGTTTAGTTTTGTTTGGGTTGAATATTAATTGGGCATCGGATAACCATGTTTCAACAGAGGAAAAGGCTTCCTGTGTGACTTTTTGCAGTTTGGGTAGGGACTGGGCTGAGCAGATGATGGTTGAGTCATCTGCGTATTGGATGAGTGTGCCATGTTTGGTGGCAGAGGCTAGATTATTGGTGTAAACAGAGAAAAGTAGGGGTCCAAGGATGGATCCTTGGGGAACCCCTATGGAGACAGGTAGTTAGGGAAATATGTCATTCTGCCATACAACGGATTGTTGGCGGTCAGACAGATAACTCTGAAACCAGTTGGTGACTGATTGTGAGAAGGATAGGTTATTGAGGACAGAGATAAGTTGTTTGTGTGGGACCATGTCAAATGCTTTAGATCTAGGAAAGTAGCAGAGGAGAGATAGCCATTGTTTTTATGCTGAAGGATAGTGTTAGTAAAGGAGAGTAAGGCAGTGGTGGTGCTATGGTTTGGTCGGAAACCATGCTGAGTACTGGAAAGGAGGTGGTTAGTAAGGAGGTAGTGTGAGACCTGAGAGTGTATGCATCTCTCTAGTATTTTGGAGAGTGGAGAGAGAATAGCTATGAGGCGGTAATTGGTTAGTTCTGCAGAGGGTCCGCCTTTGTGGAGGGGAATTATATGTGAGACGTTCCACAATGTGGGAACATAACTTTCTGACAGATCGGTTAATCAAGATGGATACTGGGTAGGCCAGAGCATCAGCTGCGATTTGTAGGTATTCACTTGGGAGGCTGTTTGCTGCTAATTGGGTGGGTTTAAGTTTAGTTAAGAGTTTTTTTTATGTTGGAGGTAGGTACAGGAGAAAAAGAGAAGGCAGTGTAGAGATTACTAGTTGAAGGTGTGGGTTGGAGGGGGGGTTGTGTTGTTCAGCTAGTGATAGTATGGTTTGGGTGAAGTGTGTGTTGAATGCACTTTGCTGTTTTATTCACGTTTCTTGGTCTGTCAGGTTAACTATTCACTATTTATGTCTCTGATTTCAAATAACTTTTGAGTTTTGAGATTGTTGCTAGTTCTTTGAATCTTGGGAGAGATCCCAAGTGTTTTATCATTTCAGCTTTTAAATGCTGCCCATTGTCTTCCGGAATACCAGAATGACTTTGTTAGGACTTTGGTTTGCATAGTTGCCTTTAATTTTACTCTTTTGTATAATTTTTAGTTCAGGGGAATGAAATGTCACTAATGTATTTTTAGCATATTGTAGGTTACTAGCACAGAAGACTTCAGTCTTTACTTTGTGATGTCATGGTGATGTCATTGATTTTTTTTTTTTTTTTACTATAGTTTCATACATAAAGCACATTAAGTATGGCAAAATAGTTATAGGGGTAAAGTGTGATGACAGAAAACTGCCCAGTGGAGAGAGGGCTGTATCTCATGTGTTGGAAATGGTACACATACTTCCCTAAGTGGTACCATCTACCAATATCTAAATGTCACCTACAAATGGCAAACGTTTCAGCATGGTTGTCTGTTACCAATGCAATGTAAGTTTCTGCCTCTGGCACATTTGTCTCATTTTTGTTTGATTTCTCGCTGCTGTTTTCTTCTCGCTTTCCCACATTCTCGATTCCTAGTGTTTATTTAATGTAGTAGAGCTTTAATAGTTATATTTTACAATGCAACATCATTTAGGCAGTTTTATTTGAATGCCTCTGTGTTGTTCAACCAAGAAGAAGGGATATTGCACGTTTCTATACATAACCTGCATTCAGTGTAGAAAGCTGGTTGCTTTAAAAATATAATAGTCTCTTGAAAAGGCTCTGATGTGATGTCAGAATAAATTCATATTTAAATAGTGATAGCAATCCTATATCATACCCATATGGTGTGGCAAAATGGGCCTATTACAATGCTGTTTTTGATGCTTTATTGTATTTTATTTGCTAATTGGTAAAATATGCTGGTCCCGAGACCCTTTTTAGTCACAAAAGTAGTTATATTAGTTTATAAAAAGTCATGTCTTGCAAATATAGGAAATACAAATTAAATGTGACCAGTGCATAGCTAATACTGGGCTAACATAGGTTGATAGTAAAATATATAAAATTGCACATAAACATAATATTATACAGTCTTATTAATATGCACCTGAGTCCGAAATTAACATTATTAATATACATCAGCAGTAGGGGATTATATAGCAAGTAGTATGAAACTGTTGTAGAGTTGAAATTCCTCCCCCTACCCAGCTCTACTTAGTCTTCCAGCTGTCATCCCTGTTACTGTGACTACCCACCTCCTAGATCCCCAGCTGCTTCTGCCAGGTAGTCCCAGAGCTAACCCTAGATTTTGGTGGGCCTCCCAAAGTTTTGTGGAGTCAGTCTTTCACTGATCATTTGTAATGCATGGGGAATGTATCCCATAGGGAAACATGGGAAATAAGCCAGGATCCATCAGGCATGTCAGTTTATCAACAGACCCTACACCTATTGCTTGTCCCAGAGAGTCTGGGACAACTCTTACTTTGAGAACGTGATGTGCGCTATCCCATATGATAACTTTGAAGCCTGGGCAGTTATACCGAAGAGGGTATTATTATCTACTCTAGAATATGTCTTGCCACTCTTCACTGACATACTTCTCCACCTACAGCTAACTGCATGTTGTCCCATAAAAGTATCTATATCTCTCTTGTACAAGCTCTCAAACATGAACACTGCCATGTCTCACCCCCCAAAGCTAAACTTCTCCCAGTCACTTGGGGGAATCTAGCTTGCCATTCCCTAACCTGTAAAAGTCCACCCTCAACTCTTAAATATTAAACCATTCCATCTCTAGCTCACTAACTATGCAAACACAAATGCCACTACAGTCATTTAGAATGTTGCACCACATCCTGCTCACCTTGTGATCTAATAGTTTGGAATTCACTGCCGGTTGTTGTTAGAAACTTATCCTCAAATCTAAGTCTAACCTTGGCAGATTCTGTTTTAATGAGCTGAAGTGCAGCTGTTCTTACTGCTCACTTAGAATAAGATTGCTATTGATATCAGTTGTTGCTTGACTCTGCCTTTACTTATATTACACCATTGGGACTGGTTTACATTTACAAGCCTGCAACTAATGTTATATACTTATTTACTAGTTATAATTCTACTTGTCTGCTACTGGCAGCACTGTGTATTAGCTTATTTTGCATTATAACCAATCATGAAAAATGACCTTGGGTCCAGTCCACTCATAATATTTGAACAAATAAATTATAAAATAAAACAGCACAGTTTTGCTTAACTTAATATGAACTTGCAGTGTTTCACTATTCCACGACAGTGTCTCTTCAAGATGTCAGGTTGCAGGATGTGTTATGAATGGTTAAAGTAACTTGCTGCTGATAAATAATGCTTTAAAGGCCTGAGTTTGATAACCCAAATGTAAACCAAGTTACTTAATCACAATAATGTCCCTGTGTTTTCTTATGTAAGAACAATTTGCCCCTTCTGGGTCTTAGCCAGTTATATAAATAAATGCAACCATGTCTTATTCCAATCTTGAGTGAGCTACAACAGAGCTTAAAGCACCTCATGTTGCAGAAAAGTTGACAGGCGGCAAACTCACTTAAGTATACAAAACTGGATAAACCTGGAGAGGTCTAGAAACAGAAAAAGGAGGAAAACAAATTAATTTCTGCTCTTAAAACTATGCTGTGTCAATTCCTTTCATATTAACCAGTACTGCCATAATGCTTCATTTACCACCTTTATTTTGAAATTGTTCTAACTTAAGCATCATGCAAGTTACCGATATATAATATGATAAGCACAGTGCAACACTCCCTCTTTTTAATTTAAATAAGTAATTGTCAGTGTTCTACATCAATTGATTCTTCTAATATGAAGCTATGATGACTTAAGGACTGCATTAATTGGTGGAAAGCTCCAGTGTCTCACACCTTGCAGCACATTTGCCTTCTTTTATTTAAAGTTATAATGTTCCTCCTATCCCTCACACTCACTGCTTTCTAATTTAATACTCTAGTTGCACTCCCTCTTAGATGTACAGCCTTCTTGGTACCATGGAAAAGAATACAATTCTTGTTATTGACAGTGAGCACTTAACTGCAATTATTACTCAACCTCTTTAAGCTGATGTAAAGATACCAATCCTTCTGTATACATCAGCAAAAGTATTGTAGACAAACCATTTGCAACTGCTATAAAGTTTATATATGCAAGCAAAGGACAAAAGAAGGAAACCAGAGATGTTTTAATGAACTTATATGCCAGTCAAATACCTTCATGTTCTCACTTAATATTGTTCTGAGGAGAAATGCACTTAAATTTTTTTTTACATTTTGGCACTAGGTTGTACATGCAATATGATGAATAATAATTCCAGTACACTACATTTTCTTCAAGATTTCCTCATTTGTTTACTGTTTTACAGTTGCAGAATCAGAACAGTAAAGCTGAAAAGTAACATAATCTGTTTTTGTTTTTCTCTCTGCTTTAGCTTCATTCCTTTACTCACCATCTTGATTCTCTCCTGGCCACCACACTGATGCAGTCATTCCCCTTGAGGAAAGCCCTAAGGCTCATTCATTCCTTGGAGGTGAGGTGTGAGTGGACCAGGAGCAGGCATGTCATCCATGCACTGCATTCATTATCCCTTGCTGAAAGCCCTAAGGCTCATTCATTCCTTGGAGGTGAGGTGTGAGTGGACAAGCAGCAGGCATGTCATCCATGCACTGCATTCATTTCCCCTTGCTGAAAGCCCTAAGGCTCATTCATTCCTTGGAGGTGAGGTGTGAGTGGACCAGGAGCAGGCATGTCATCCATGCACTGCATTCATTTCCCTTGAGGAAAGCCCTAAGGCTCATTCATTCCTTGGAGGTGAGGTGTGAGTGGACCAGGAGCAGGCACGTCATCCATGCACTGCATTCATTTCCCCTTGCTGAAAGCCCTAAGGCTCATTCATTCCTTGGAGGTGAGGTGTGAGTGCACCAGGAGCAGGCATGTCATCCATGCACTGCATTCATTCCCCTTGAGGAAAGCCCTAAGGCTCATTCATTCCTTGGAGATGAGGTGTGAGTGCACCAGGAGCAGGCATGTCATCCATGCACTGCATTCATTTCCCCTTGCTGAAAGCCCTAAGGCTCATTCATTCCTTGGAGGTGAGGTGTGAGTGGACCAGGAGCAGGCATGTCATCCATGCACTGCATTCATTATCCCTTGCTGAAAGCCCTAAGGCTCATTCATTCCTTGGAGGTGAGGTGTGAGTGGACCAGGAGCAGGCATGTCATCCATGCACTGCATTCATTTCCCCTTGCTGAAAGCATTAAGGCTCATTCATTCCTTGGAGGTGAGGTGTGAGTGGACCAGGAGCAGGCATGTCATCCATGCACTGCATTCATTTCCCCTTGAGGAAAGCCCTAAGGCTCATTCATTCCTTGGAGGTGAGGTGTGAGTGGACCAGGAGCAGGCATGTCATCCATGCACTGCATTCATTCCCCTTGAGGAAAGCCCTAAGGCTCATTCATTCCTTGGAGGTGAGGTGTGAGTGGACCAGGAGCAGGCATGTCATCCATGCACTGCATTCATTTCCCCTTGCTGAAAGCATTAAGGCTCATTCATTCCTTGCAGATGAGGTGTGAGTGGACCAGGAGCAGGCATGACATCCATGCACTGCATTCGTTTCCCCTTGCTGAAAGCCCTAAGGCTCATTCATTCCTTGGAGGTGAAGTGTGAGTGGACCAGGAGCAGGCATGTCATCCATGCACTGCATTAATTTCCCCTTGCTGAAAGCCCTAAGGCTCATTCATTCCTTGGAGGTGAGGTGTGAGTGGACCAGGAGCAGGCATGTCATCCATGCACTGCATTCATTTCCCTGGCTGAAAGCCCTAAGGCTCATTCATTCCTTGGAGGTGAGGTGTGAGTGGACCAGGAGCAGGCATGTCATCCATGCACTGCATTCATTTCCCCTTGCTGAAAGCATTAAGGCTCATTCATTCCTTGCAGATGAGGTGTGAGTGGACCAGGAGCAGGCATGACATCCATGCACTGCATTCGTTTCCCCTTGCTGAAAGCCCTAAGGCTCATTCATTCCTTGGAGGTGAGGTGTGAGTGGACCAGGAGCAGGCATGTCATCCATGCACTGCATTCATTTCCCCTTGCTGAAAGCCCTAAGGCTCATTCATTCCTTGGAGGTGAGGTGTGAGTGGACCAGGAGCAGGCATGTCATCCATGCACTGCATTCATTTCCCTGGCTGAAAGCCCTAAGGCTCATTCATTCCTTGGAGGTGAGGTGTGAGTGGACCAGGAGCAGGCATGTCATCCATGCACTACATTCATTTCCCCTGGCTGAAAGCCCTAAGGCTCATTCATTCCTTGGAGGTGAGGTGTGAGTGGACCAGGAGCAGGCATGTCATCCATGCTCTGCATTCATTTCCCCTTACTGAAAGCCCTAAGGCTCATTCATTCCTTCGAGGTGAGGTGTGAGTGGACCAGGAGCAGGCATGTCATCCATGCACTGGCAAATGGTTTTATTTTTTGATTCTCTGACCACAGCTCTTGCCTGGCAACTTGATCACTGTTTGGCTTGCAATGGGCATTGTCAAGGATATGTCACTTGCTTCAAATGGTGATGTAATGCCTCAGGGCTGCCCCACTTTGAAGCCAATTCTCCCATGTGGTCCACAGTTATCACCAAGGAATGTAATGTGGGGCTGTGCACCATGGCCATACACTACATGTATCACCCTGTAGAGAGGTAAGCTGGCTAAATTGTCACCCCTTCCATGCATTAGTTGCAAAAAGCACCTAAGCTGCTAACTGAACTCAATTGCCTGGGCTGTAGCCAGGGCTTTTTTCTTGTATGCCATTACATCTGGCTGGTTTTATGATCTTGAATTTACAAAAGTACTCCATTTTAAGACTTGTTTTATTTAGCATATATCATGGACAGAAATATTTTGACATTAATATATTTTTTGTACCTATCTTCTAAGTATTAACATGCTGTCATAGCTTCTTAAAGTAATCTTTTCACAACCACTACACCCAATATCCAACTTTCCCACTTCCATCCCGGTAGTCAACTAACCAGACTGCACCCCCTCCTTTGCAAATTCCTGGATCCGCCACTGCAATCGGTGCATGTGCGTAAGTTACGTCTGTTATGCAACAGTGCAAATAACAGAGTGGTAGGCAACACATAGGTGATATGGATATGTGCATTGTGTCTTTGCTTGCAGGGCTTTATCTTGCAAAACTGGGTAACAGTTAATTAAGTAGCAGTAAACTGTAAGAATTCAGACTGCAAGACACAGTCATTACATGCTGTCTGTGCAATAATTCAACTGAAGTGCGTCAAAACACTGGAATTGAACCCAGGACTGTGTGTGGTAAAATGTACTGCATGCAAGGCATTTAATAGGCTAAACTACTGAGACACTGCAAACGCAAGTGTATTTGCAAGATATATGTGCACATATACAGTCTGTGAGAGGCATTTCTACAACCATGAGTATGTGAGTGGCTTTATATGGTTGTATTTGTGCACCAGGGTCCCAGTTGTACATGTACTTTGCCATAGCTTCCTTAGCAGGTGTCTTTCCACATGTTGCTGAT
Source organism: Protopterus annectens (assembly GCF_019279795.1). NCBI lineage: Eukaryota > Metazoa > Chordata > Ceratodontiformes > Protopteridae > Protopterus > Protopterus annectens. The sequence goes on along the minus strand of NC_056744.1, from coordinate 1,352,036,505 downwards.
AAAAGGTCACATATACCTGCTATCACAGGCCTCACATACATCCATTGGTATGTCTTTGGCTTTCCTCTGATGTATTATTGCACCAGGGTCCAAGATGCACTCCTATTTTTCCCATTCCTTGTATATATCATTTATATGCTTAATGACAGTAGATAGCAGTCAGTATGCATTGCTGTAAACACCTATGCAATATAAGTACTGTATAGCTTGGTGGATTAATGCACTCTACTATATATAACTGAAACAGGCCCGGGTTCAATATTTGGCAGACATGTTTATTTTGTACATGATATTAACACTCTCATAGACACCTATAGACATTAGAGCTCATTTAAGCTCTGTGCAAATCTGCACAAACCCACACTAAAATAATATAAAGAAAAGAAAAAAAAAACAGGAGATAGGAAAGTGGTGAAATGGGGGCAAACAGGGGGAAAAACATAGCGAACAGCAAGCAGGGATGTGCAGGAAGGGTGTAGGAAGGGACCATAGCTATCCATTTTTTGTACAGCAACAGCTGTGCATTTTGACAGATTTTGTAGATGAAATTGGACTCTCAAACCCCAGAGAGAGGGGTGATGACAACATAAATGTGTTGTCAAATCAATTGGACCACATTAGTTGTGGGGTGATATTATTTATTTATTTTTTTGTGTGGGACAGGTGCCCCTTTTATTTATTTATTTATTTATTTATTTTAAGGAGACAGTGGAATGTTGGGGAAGGGTTATAGGTACATGTGGGGAGGTCAGCTGGGTAGGAGAAGATGCAATAGCAGACAGAAAAGACAGACAAGACAGCAGACAAGGCAATGTGTGACACATGAGGGGGGTAAACAACTTGGATGGGTAGGGTGTTGTGGAAGCAGAGACGCATATGCTTCAAGACAGCAGCAGCCTGACTGAGGTCCCCACCCATGGGCAGTCAAAACAGATCCTTCACTGCCCCAAAGGTAGCTGTGCTGGAGGCTGGGCACCAGGGCCAGCCTGCCAAACCAAGTTGGATAGTCTGCCCTCAATCTGGTGCAGGTGATGTTCACAGCTCCAGTGAATGTTCCTACGAACCATTGCCAGTAGTTGCTGGTAGGTGCCTACCACACTTCCACCACTGCTCCCAGGGGAAGGTCAGGCCCCGTCCCCTAAGATGGTTCCACTCAATGCAACAGGTGGTGTAGAGACAGTGTAGGGAGCACCACCGGCCTGGGTCCCAGATATGCTATGACTCAGTGCTGCGGCCAGTTCAGGTAGGGTAGGTGGACCACTGGGAACCAGCCTACCCTGACGTGCTGTGGTGATGTAGGTATAGCAATAAGTATAGGTTAGTTATGAACAAAACATATTGTTAGTCATAACAGCATGCCAGAACAGTGGAAATAAACCAAGTACATAACAATGCATATTATGTGAAACACAACAATAAATAACAGAGCAGTCAGTACAATAAAAGCATGCTAGTAACAGTTACGACGTAAAGCCAACAAAATAAGTAATTCAACAAGATATGCTAATACACAACCTTTATAATACATAACAATAATACTCACATGCCTCAAAATACAGTTTAATGTAACAACATATGTTAATAGTGACCATAACCAATGAATAACAATAATAAAAAAATGAAGATAAGGGGTGAGGAGGCAGATAGAAAAACAGGGCATTAGTACTATTATTGTCTATATACTTAACAACAGTACTACTATCCACTCTACAGGCCTGTCCTTTCTTTATATGTACATGCCCCCTATAGCTGCTGTAGCACATACATACCTCTCAAGCTATCCGCATGGGACAGTCAAGCCAAGCAGTCACAACTACAGGTACAAAGCTACACAGAACACGTGCACATTAGGAGGGGCTATAGAACTACCAAGGTGTACTGTGGGCTGATGTATTGATATTCTGTTATTTTGGCAATCATGTCGATGGTAAACCTGTGACAGAGGGATTACACACTACTAATTACATTATGTGGTAGCGTGACATGAGAGACATGTATGCGTACAGTACAGAAACTAAACAACTATCATGTCTTGCTTGGCAGTCATGGGGATAGAACCCAATAGTGGTGACTGCAGAGGACATCTGCGTGGAATGTATGAATGGGCTGCAGCAATGTTTTTACAGACACACCAGGCATACAGCCATATGAAGAATACACATATTACATATTTCACTTTATTTTATTATTATAATATTTATTTCCTATATTTTATGCTGTATTTTGACATTCTTGCTAATGCTTCAGTCTGTGACATCTAAACACACAATTATTTATTGATAATATGGGCTACCTCACCCATATACCTGTAGTTCCTGTGCAAAGATAAGTTGTAAGCATTATGTAGTGAAACCTAGCACTGGATTCAAACCCTGGACTGTGTGTGCCAAAATGTACTTTATACAGTCCCTTTAACAGACTAAGATATTGACTGCTATTTGCCTACAGCTTACCTGGAAATAAAATATGATCTGGCATAAGTACTACTACAGTTATATACCAGCCTGCAGTGACAGTAGAACACACATGCATGAAGTACAAGCATGACAGAGATAGTAGGTAACCTATACATTACCATAGAGACTGAAGGTGTACACAATATATTGTTATTGGGTATACAGATCTGTGGAGTCAACAAAGAATATCAGATAATGGAATTGGCTACCTCACATATACCTTGCTTACCTGCTGTTTGTGGATGACAGAGCATTATGTGAACAATAGTTGCCTAGAATCAGCCTTGACCAGAAAGGGAAGTTGTGAACATTAGGTAGCTTTGAATCCACACTTATTGCACAACAGCCTTTATTGGCTATACCTTCATGCAGGTGTTGGTATTGTCCCAAGTTTTTATTACACAACAGCTGTCATAATTCATGTCTTGCAAAACAGTTCTACTAACACACTTATTGCATAACAGACTTTATTTGAAATACCTTCATGCAGTCCCTGGAATAGTTTTGAGTTTTTATTACACAACAGTTGTGATTATGCAGGTGTTGCAAAACAGCTGCAATTCCACACAATGCATTAGAAACTTTATTGTAAATACTTAATTACAGTTGATGCTTTACGTTTCCCTGCTTAGTGCACTACAGTTGTCAGTATTCACTTATTGCAGTACAGCTCTTAGTTCACATGCATTGCAACACAATTTTTACAGTATATACCTAACTGCAGTTAATGCTTTACTCTTTCTAGCTTATTTGACTATAGTTAGCATAATACAGCCATACTCATCACACTAAAAGCATAACTTGGCCAAGCACCCGACATGTGTCTTGAGGTTACGAGCTCTCTCCTCTGCAGCTGTTGGGAGCAAAGAACACCATTATACATATCAGTTTAGCAGACATTCAGATTAGATATTACTTGTACACAGATAAAAGTACTTACATATATGTGGGACATCCCCTGCCCAAAATTCTTGGATCCAGGAATCCAAGAGATCCCCCTTACATCTCTCCAGGTCATCATGGTGGTGAAGGCACTGCTCACCTATGTGGGGGATACCAGTTGCACTGGTGAGGTCCCTTGCCAGCCAGTCTCAGGCCTCTGCCTTGCACTCTGAGCTTTGGTAACCTCCCTGCAGAAGCTGGCCTTCATTTTTTTTTACAAGGAGTCTGACCATGACCCTGGACTCCAGGATGCCCCAACACTGCACCTGAAAGCACGAAGCCTCACCAACACCTGCCATATCCTTCAGCGAAAGAACTCCAACAGATTGTGCTGTATTCCCACTTATTGAGTTTAATATAGCCTGTTTTTCCACCATTACACACCACTGGGGCAATATTTAAAAATGCGTCAGGTCACTTAGCAGCACGCAAACTAGCACAGCTGAGCTGAGCAGTGCGAAAACCCAAAGACCTGTATGCTTTTGCAGTGTTTAGCGGTGGGCAAACCAGCTAAGCAGAGCTGAGTAGTGCATAAACATTTTCAGCTGCTATTGTGTTTATGCAGTGCTTACAAGGTCTTAGCAGGTCTCAGTGGAGCGCAACAGGCCAGAATTTAAAAATAATTGGCAGAATTTGTATTTCACAACTGAATGCATATTTTCCCTTTTATGTATTCAAACCCTGCACCTACTGCTCGTGAGGCTATAACTCTTACCATCTGGCTAAGTGGATACGTGAAATTCTGATATACCTTTGCATATACCTCTAAGCTACGTAGAAGCACTGCTGAGCACCACAATGTGCCATGCAAACCCGCTCAGCTATGCTTAAGCGTAACATTTAAGTAAATAATTAAATACATCTGGTTTCCATTTTTAAATCTCTTGCAGGTGTCTTGGCAAAGCTTAACACTGTTGCGCTTATGCTGCACCATGCAAACATGATTTTTAAATTAAAAAAAAAATACATTGATATACAGCAATTGGACAGTGCAGGGAGTATCTTACCTATCTGTGGACACAGTTAACACTACGCTCCCTACACTGATCCAATTACCATGTTCCTCGGCTCTCTCTCAACAACATGCCATGATTAATATGCATGGCATGTACACGGACACAGTACCATTCCGTGTAGGCTCACTATGCTTACATGGATTTTAGTAAATCCTGGAGTTTAACTTTTCATATACTGAAGGACCTTATTTCCTTTTAAAGCCCAATATAGCATGTTTTTATTTTGTGATTAGCTTTTCTGTGTTATTCATTTGCTAACTGGGTAAGCTCACAGGACATAATTGTCTGTTTTCATGGGTGACCTGGAAGTCCTGTCTGGTTAAGAAACATGGTCAAAGATATATATTAGGCAAAAGGAGGTGAAAGGAATCCAATGATTTACCCTGGAATGAAAGAAGCATCTTCGTAATGGCTTACAGCCTTAATCCTCTGTGCTGACTGCCAGACAATGCATACATTTTCCAAAAAAACTTCCAACCACTGAAGCAAGTTTATCAAAGGTAAAAAAACATTCACTATTGATTTTCATTGCAGGATGACACACCTGCAGATATGTAATGTGTTTTAAATTTTTTCTTGCAGTTTTTCCCACTAGCAATAACCTACCCACCCAAGCAACATGAAACATTTAACACAAAAAATGCTGATAGCCATATTGACTCCAGGCTTGAAAAAAAAGATACATTTAAAAAAATATATCTCTTAAATTTGGAAGTATAAGCTTAATTTAATCAGATGTTAACTGGAAGGGTCACCCTAGATCTTTTACTGCAAAGAGATCCCAATCATCTTGGTGCACTGGCTCCAAGTAAGATCATATCAGGCATGGTCCACCTCCCTGATGCTATACTGTTATCAATAATTGTCAAGGCGTCTTCTAAATAGCTGACAATGAAGTGTATTATATTAACTGCTTAGACAAATTTCACTACTTCCCAATATTCCTCAGCTTTGCAATGCATAGAGGTGAGTAGAAAGAAAAGCTATCCCAGTTTCAGAGCTGAGTCAAACACTTAGTTTCAGCTTTCACATTTTAAGTTATGAAATATGGACCTACATGAGTCAACAGCAGAGAAAAATATATATCCCTGCTTTGAGAGAAATGTAAATTATATATCTTTACTTACAATATATCAGTTTCAAGTCAAACATCATAGAATATCATAGAAAATGTCCACAGGTCTAAAGCCCAAATCTATAAGTCTTCATTTATCTGACTTTTTGTCACCAATTGCTTAGAAGGTGGAGAAGAAGATTTGAGTGTTCCTTAAAGTCCTTGGGTAATGTTCACAAGTTAAGTTTTATCGTTTAATTTCAGAAAACAAATTTCATTTTGTTCAATATCTGGACCCTTCAAATGGAGCCACTTATTATTCAGGCAAATCCATAAAATGAATGAATAATGACTGACACCATTTATAACCATGGTACTAGGAACATTAAAAATGTTATAAAATATGTGATTGGTTATTTTTAGGGGACTTGATGCAATGTTCTACACAGAAGCCATGGCTTTGTAGGCTAAACATTACTCATTTGCCCACATGTCCTACTGTACACCTGCACAGCCACAACAGGTAAAGCTAGTTTTTTTCACTGCTGAACTGCATGTATACGCTAGCAGAGGACTATAGTAATAAGGTTGTAGGCAATAGCTTGGAATGGTTGAAAAATAGATTTAGACACTATTGCAGGACCTTTTATATAACTAGTAGGCCTTTTCATTTCTAACAGGCCTTTCTGTATAGTCATAAAATAGTGCAAGTGAATGTGATTTGCTGAATGGTGCATACTTGCTGCTTGCTTGCCTGGTTTCTTCACATCACTCCTAGCTGCAATTGAAGGAGCTTTCTAAGAAAGGCTTGCCATTTATTTTGACATGGTTCCTAATTAGCAGTGTTATGGCCTGTGAAATTCTATCTTGTTAATTGACAATTACCATTGTGCAGCATTGAGCCATGCCTATGGAAGGCATACCATGAATGTGCTAGGCATATTTTTGAATACCAGCATTAATTTTGTTTCTAGAGATTTAATTTAGATTCAGTGTTTTGTTTTTCCTGGGGTCGTATGTGACAGAGTCTCTGTGTGAGGGGTGTGTCTGTGTGTATTTTGTATTTACAGTGTGTGAAGTATACATCATTTGGAAGAATCAAGTCTGGTTTACGTTCAGTACATTGAGTTCAATGTCGCAAATCTCATTTAGTCAACTGTTAATTTGTTTGAAACATCCTTTAATCAACTGCGCTACAATTACATAGAATCCTAGCACACAGAAAAAATGCAAACATACATGCACAATTTTTACTGTCCAGTTTTCAGCTTGACAGTCAGTTTTAGCTATATATATAATCATGGATAGTGTGGTATCTATTTGCACCACCAGCACTAATCACTCTGTGTGGTATTTTCTCTTTTTCCCACAGTTTTGAATATGTTGACTTTTTATATTTCAGTAATAAGTAGTGGATGAATACTCTCAAGTGATAGATACAGTGAGTAGACACCCCCCACACACACACACACACACACACACACACACACACACACACACACACACACACACACACACTGCAATGATATGTTTTTTTTTAATTCTGTTGTCATGTTGAAACTTTGACCATTTTTTATTTCATCCTATCAAATCTGTAATTAATTGTAATTTGGGTAGACATAAAAGATTATTTTTAAATTATTTTTCACTACATCAAATAATTGTAAACCAATGAAATGATAGTTGAAAAGACAGAAATTGCAACCAGCTGCCTTCAGTGATTGTATGTATTTTTAACATGCATACTCAAATATACATACATTGCAACGTTACCTCATTGTGAACTCTGTGGATAGTTGCCCTGAACTGCATTTAATCTTCAGTTAGATCACTAATTCCTGACAAAGGGAGATCCTTCACTGTAGTGTTGCATTTGTTATATCATTCCATCACATTGTGAATCTTCCACTTTTATTTCATCTTTTCAAAAATTATGTTTTCTAATGATCTTTCTCTTTCCATAATTAATCTCAAGTAAGAAAGTCAAAGTCTTGTAATTTGAACTTCCAGGGAATGTTTAGGTTTTATCTCTTCTGTACCCACTTGCTTTTTTTTTTGTCAAGCATAATCACAATATTCTTTACTAGAAACATAACTCAAAGGCATCAATTTTCTTTCTAGTCTTGCTTTGTCAGTGTCCAACATTTGCATTTGTGTGGCATAATTAAAAATAACATAGCTTTGGCAAGTTTAGTTTTCATCCTCTGTGCCAGTAATTTAGCTTCCCTAACCATACAACAAAGATTTTGCATTTAAGGACACTTCCAGACAATATGAATATCATTAGCACCTGACTCTTGTTAATGCCAGCATCAATCCCATCCTAACCTTCATTTGTCCATTTATTTTAGGAGAAAGTTTCACAGGAGAATTGGAAAAAGGCCCTCTAGGTCCTTAACATTCTTTCCCTTTCAGTTTGTTGCATTTTCTATCCAATTCCAAGGACAAGTTTCAGAATGATTATCTGATATCTGTTATATATATATATATATATATATATATATATATATATATATATATATATGGGTCCATATGACTACATCGACAAGTCATAACATCGACATGCAGTACACCGACACGAAATCACCGACAGATTAAATAACCGAAATCCCACTTCACCGACATTCAGAAGTTCGACAACCCGACAGCGGAAAGACCGACTAGGGTAATGTGTGATCGCGATCCGGTAAGTGTGCGACAGTGACGGAGGTAGGAGTGGTCAGGTAAGTGAGTTAGGGTTAGGGTGCAGGTAGGTGAAGTGTGCGTTAGTGTCGGAGCTTGGGCTAGGGGTGGGTAAGTGAGTTAGGTTTAGGGTGCAGGTAGGTGAAGTGTGCGTTAGTGTCGGAGCTTGGGCTAGGGGTGGTAAGTGAGTTAGGGTTAGGGTGCAGGTAGGTGAAGTGTGCGTTAGTGTCGGAGCTTGGGCTAGGGGTGGGTAAGTGAGTTAGGGTTAGGGTGCAGGTAGGTGAAGTGTGCGATAGTGTTGGACCTTAGGGTTAGGGTTTGGGTCAGGGCTAGTGTGTATGCTATGTAGTGTAGTGTGTTGAAGTAGACCCGGTTTAGTACGTGTAGGAGTTTTGTGCAGTGGTTAGGGGCATTTACTTAGTGACTGCTTCGTTGTCGAACTTGTGAATGTCGGTGAAGTGGGATTTCGGTTATTTAATCTGTCGGTGATTTCGTGTTGGAGTAGTGAATGTCGGTGTTATGACTTGTCGATGTAGTGATATGGACCCATATATATATATATATATACACACACACACACACACACACACACACACACACACACACACACACACACATAGAAATACATATAAATAAGATTTTGTGTGTGTGTGTGTGTGTGTGTGTGTGTGTGTGTGTGTGTGTGTGTGAGCTGTGCATGTATGTAGGTATGTAGGTATGTATGAGTATGTCTGTGTGTTTATATCTACATCTGTCTCTCTCTCTCTCTACTGCAAATCTCCCCTAAGGAATTATTGATAGATAAACGTTAGGAGGGACAGATGCTGCAAATAACAACAGTCATGTGCTTGTTGCATTTACATGGTCTGGAAATGATTTTAATAGTAAACAGCATATATATATATATATATATATATATATATATATATATATATATATATATATACATATATACATAGGTTAGGTTCATAGCTTTATACTGGACTAACAACCACCAGGGCCTTTATAAGCCCAGCCATGTAATCAAACTCAATTGTGTCCCTATATACCATGGGTGTTTATTAGGAATGGGTATTTTAGACATTGTCACCATTCATTTGTCTGTGTTAGACTCTCTTGTAGAATCTATGATAGCTCCTAATTTGCAGTCATCTGCACATGTGGTCGGACAAAGGCCCTTGACATTAGCCTTTACCTCTAAGAAGTATATACTAAATTGGAACATTCCCAGCATGGAGCCCTGAAGTACCCTGCTGGTGACCAGTCTCATAGTGGAGGTGGTAACACCAATCTCCTGTTTGTGAGACAGCTGGCAAACCAGTGAGTTTTGTAGAGATTTATGTCTAGTTTGGTAAGTTTATTTACTATACCTGGGTAGGGTATTGTATCAAATGCATTACCCAGGTCCAAGTAGGTGGCATGCACCATTCTCCTGTCATTCAATGCCACCTTCTCAAAGAAGTACACCAGCTTTAGTAGGCATGACCTTCCCTTTTCAAATTTGGAAACAAAAAATCTATACACCATTATAAGCAAAAGATTTTGGAGGTCTGGATTGGACATTTATAATTATATACTTGCATTTGTTATCTAGTCATTTTATAAAATGATCCTTACTCTGCCTGTTATAAGGATCATATTTGAAAGTACTGCCAAACCTTATTGAGGTGAGGAAGACCTCTTCATTCATTCCTGGAAAAACAAAAATTAGCCAAAAGCAAATTCGTCCCCCAAAATTGTTTTTCTATCTATCTAGTCTTGCTATAGGATTATTGCAGAGTTGGCCTGAACACTAGAAGCATCCCAGAGTCTTTCTCATCCACAAAAAGACTGTGTATGTCCGTTTCCAAAGATGCATTTAGAGATGAAGCAATCCATTTCTTCAGGACCCCAGATATTGTTCCTGCCATTCCATTGTGAAGCTAGGCCACTGGGATTCCCTCTTATTCTAATTGAAAGGGAACTGGCTTGCAAAAATCGATAATCAGAAGCTGACTAGCATACTTTTTAAAGTCTGAGAGTACCAGAATCCATTGTTCTGGAGTTAACGTTAGTATTTGTTTTTTCACTGTTGAGGGAGATGGGAGTCCCAATGAAAAACAGACAAATCCTTCTGAAATGTGCTGGGAAATTGAGATTTATATAAGAAAGGAATGTGGAGAGGGAAAAAAAGAGTAACCCTGACTGAGAAAATATTTTCAAAGCTTTGAACTTGGTTAAAAAAGGGAAAAAACAGGGGCAGTCAGCTTTGTAAATCCATTCTTAACATAACCAAAAGGGGCTGTAAATTCAATCCCAATATAGTTCTTAAATCAAGCAAAATTTTTAATTTCTATACAAATTAATTTTGTGGCATTTAAGATGTTACCTAAAGATAATTAGAGACCATTTGGAAGACATACTTTATTCAAAGTGAACAGTATGCACTTATTTTCATTGAGAGATATGCCTGAAATATTCCAGAATTATTCTAAAGCTGACATTAATTTTCCAAAGCATATCTACTGGGTCCACAAGCCACAAAACTCCTTTATCTGCAAACCAAGGTAATGTTACATGAGACTATGAATAAATATGAATGTCTGCTTCATTATGGAATTGTTTATTGTAAGCTGATAGAGTTGGCAGTATAAACAAAAGAAGAGACACAGGCATCCTTTTTTCTTGGAACCACTTTCCAGGGGAAAAGTACAGGATGGTATTCCTTTAGTCACGACATGAGCACACATTTCAAATTCAGTCTACAGTAAAACCATTGGCCTATAGCTTTAATTATATTTCTACCCAAAGTTTCTCATGAATGATCAGGATATTTCCTTATTTTTTTCTACTTGACTGGACACATGAAGCAAAACTGGTGCTAATATTCACAAAAAGGACTCGTACAATTCAGAAGTTAACCCATTTGACAAGGCAATTTTCTGTTTGGCATTATGTGCATGATATCTTGGTTATCTTGGCACTAACTCATCAAGAATGACTTGTAATAGGTAGAAAATTACTTTCATTTTTTTTAAATTTAGCATTCTTGCTGACTAAGAACAAAACAGTACGACTAATGAAACCTGACAAGGGGGTAACAGTTAACCAGATAAACTCTATAAGTAAGATCTTTGAAATGCTTCAGGATGAGACAAAATACACGACTGATTCCAGGAATGAGATCAACATAACTTACAAGAAAACTGATTTATTTCTGGAAGACACATTGACCCAAGGAATACTTAATCCTGAAAAATATGAATTTCTGGTCAATGAACACCCTGTAATTCCAGCAGTTTTTGGGATTCCAAAAACTCACAAAAGCTTAGAAAAAACACCCATACAGGTTGATAGTAGCTGCACAGGGTTCTAAGACATACCCTCTTGCAGTGTATATATAGATAGAAAACTGAAGTTCTTACTCAAAGAACACCCTCACATTTTAAAAGAATCATGGAATTTCATAGGGAAATTGACACCAGTCCTATGGAAAGATACTTGTAGTTTTTTGATAGTCAGTGTTATCAATTTATTCTATGCATTCCACAGAAAAATGGATCAACATTTTTTGAAAGAGCCCTAATGGGATATCAATTTTTTGGGGACAATGAAGTGAGGTTCTGGGTAGATTTAATGGATATAGATTTACAAAACATTTTTTTTATTTTTCAGGGTGAATTTTATAGACAAATTAGTGGCATAGCTATGGGGGCTGCTTGAGCCACCATTTTCACAAATTATTAAGTTATACTAACCTGGGGAAAACAATTTATGTTTATTACACTTTACAACAACTTGTGGACTTTTTATTGTAGATTTTTAGATGATATTTTTTTTGGCAAGGCAGTGCCCAAGATGAAGAGAACTTTATAGAATATATGTCAAACACTACCAATTTTTTGAATTTTACACACAATTTTACCATTGATTTCACACACTTCCTGGCTGTTTTTCTTGAAGGTAGAAAACAATCAGTTTGTATCCTCTATGTATAGAAAGGATACTTTTTCTAATTCATACTTTCATTTCAGTAGTAGTCACCCTTGGATATGCATAATGAACCTGATGAAAGGTCAATTTAGCAGGATAGTGATAATGACTTACACTACAATTATTTTATGAAAGAAGTAGAAACCATGTCAAAATGTTTTTGGAAAGAGGATACCCCAACAACCTATTGACCACTATACAGGTTGAGGTAATTAAAGATAGGGTTACAAAATACCTACCACTTTTGGGGAGACCAATTAAACATATTGAACAAAAATCAAGCAGACTATTGATACCAATTCTGGGTTATAGAATGTTATGACCATTATATATAGTGAAGTTACACTGCAAGTGAAGAACATCATTAGAAATAATTGGGCTATTTTGAAGATAGATGAAGAGGTACATAAGTTGGTAGGAGAACTTGCCTAGTTTATTTACAAAGTAGACAATAACATTAAGAGAATTTTAGAAAGAGATATGAAGGGCATTCATAAGCCTACTACTAAGTTTGGAAAATGTATTTATTGTAATTTTATATTTTACAAAATGTACATAGCATTGAATAATTACTGTAATTCAAAGGTTTGGTTATTCAAAGGTAATTGTGAAAGAAAGAGGATAGTATATATAGCAATTTTCACACAATTCCCATCTTACTATGCAGGGAAAACCGAGAGAAAGTCAGTGAAAATAATTAACAAACACCTATATGACATCAAGAAAAATAATATAAATAATGCATTATACAAACACTCAATAGCATGTAAAGATTTTAATAAATTTGACTTTGTCATTTTAGAAAACATAAGCCCTATTACAAGAGGGGGACAGTGGGAGAGCAAGATTGAATACCAAGAAACGGTATGGCGAATTAAGTTGGATACCACTGTCCCACCTGGTTTAAATGAACACTTCTCAATACTACCAGTTTTAAAAATGAGGGTGGCCAAACTTTAATGAGATTTCTTAGTATTTAGTGTTAATTAAAATTTTGTTATATGCAATTTTTAATAAGATAAGTAATATTTTTGCTCGTTTATGTCCATATATTTAAAATATTTTATGAACATTCTTATGTATGTTGTTGGTTTTAACAGGGGACATGTTCACTTTAAATTTTTGATGAACTTTTTGACTAAGTATTGATTAATTAGGAATGTTTGAATGTATATAAAATGTTGCAGTTTGCTAGAATTAACTCTTCTGAAGGAATCCCGAGTAGTATGGACAGAAGCACTAAACTATCTTAAACACATTACTTGGTTCAATTATACAGTTTTCAGTTTGGAGATTCAATTATTTCTGATTTTACCACTTATTGTTTGCCTTGCACTATGTGGACCTGCACTTGGTTATAACTACTATTATGTGATTGATATAACTTCCTATATGAATAGGTCATGATTTGGTTAATCGAATACATATTCTGTTATGGGACCCCCATCTTGTCCCTAATAGCCAAATTGTTGACTCCCATTTACTTCTCTTTCAATCTTTTGCAAATTAAGTTGAGAGATGAGAGTTCTTCCACTTAAAAGAAATGTACTCACCTTTTCCATTTTATAACAATGCTAGAATAGTGAGTTGCTTTGCTTTCTTTCTTAAGCTCTGTCATCTGATCATCTGACCATCTGATCCTTACACTGCCCCTTATACATTTATGATCAAGCTCTGTGATGTGTACTTCAGTTCCCTATATTTCTTCTTCTTCTTTCCTAACCATCTTTAGTCTCCATGGATGCATGACTGACATTTTATTTTTTTTTAATTCACTCATCCTTACTGGCCCACATTATATCAAAAATGATTTGATGTTTGAATCTCAGTTGCCTCTTTTTGATGATTTTTATCCAAATGTGTCTGCGAGCAGCAGAGGGTAATTGTAAAAGTGCCATTGTGGACATGGAATAAAGATCCAGTCAGCTAGCCATGATGCTGTATTCCACAGTTCCTGGAAGAGTTTTATAACTATTGTAAGAGCTGCATATGAGTGCTGCAATACTTCATTGGGAATGACATCAGTGCTTGCTGCTTTTTTCTTTGCTACAAGTTTCAGTGCTGTTTTTTCTTCTTGATAACTGAAGGTAGACTTTCCACCTTTCGGGAGTCTTCTCATCCTCATTGTACATGTATTTTTCAACATATTTTATCTTTCAAAGTTGAGAATGGTCTCTGTTTGGATCATGTAATTTTGGAAAGGCCAGTCTTGTTCTTCATGTAGTATTTTCTGATTCTGTCTCCTTGCACATGTAATATTCTTCTCTCTGTCTTATTTGGCAGCTGAAAATTTCAGATAAAGTTCTATAAATGCCATTCTTTCTCATTTAGCTTTCACTTCTCCATGCTTCTAACAAATACTCGAGTTCTCAGCAATCAGCTATTCTGATTGTTTTTACTTTCTTAAATTTTTACAGGGACTTTTTGCTTTGTTCAGATATGATTTTCTTGCTGCCAAATCTGTTGTATTTTGCCATTTTTTTCTAATACACATAACCAATTTTCCAGAGAGTCTTTGAACTCTGGTGGTATATATTCAAGATCTTACTAAAGTATCTGGCTGCCTTACTCTTCTTCAACTTCTTCACAGTTTTGCATACTAGTCATTGCTGACTGTAGCACAGTAGGCCCCAGGTTTTCTTTTTATTGTTGTTACTGAGCATTTCCACTATTTACTTCAACAGGCATAATTAGTCTGATTTCTGTACATCCTTTTGATCAATGTCCACATGGACAGTCACCACTTATGTTTATGAAACAAGGTCTTTGAAATGAACAGGTTGTCTAAAAGCATTCTTTCAGATGCTCTCCTGTATTACCTCTGTTACTGAGCCCATAGTTTCCAACATCTGGACCTTGATCTTTGTTCACAACATTCACATTCCAACCATTCATTTCTACTAGTATATCTTTTTTTCATATTTTATCAGTTTTAGCTTGGTCTTGCTCATAAAACCTGAACAGTTTCATTGTCTTCTGCCTTGCAGCATATATCTGAATTATAGAAAGGTTTATGGACGTTCCTTATAGATAAAAAGATATTAAGCATTCACTTCATTGTAGTTCAGTACAGTTTGTACAAGCTTCTTAATTATAAACCTGACACCACTTCTAGTTTGTCTTTCATTTCCAGGATAGTATACCATGTGTTCCTCAGCTACTAAGTATTCAGTGCTATCCCAGTTCAGTTCACTGTCACCCTGCAGATCATATTGTGCACATTTCATTTCATTCTTGACTATAATCAGTTTTTATACATCATAGATTGTATATCCTATGTACCAATATGCAAAACATCTTTGCATTTAACCCTCATTTTATTCACAGCAAAATCATCAGTTAGTTATCCCAATGGCCTACTCCAACCACATAATCTGTACTGGCTTTACTGTGAATATTATAATGCTCTACTCTGTAGCTGATTGAGTGCCTTCTGAACTGCAGGCTCGTCTTCCAGCATCATATCACAATTTGGTTTAATGGCACTATATATCCACAGAGTTTTCATGGCAAGATGTGGAAGCAGGTTGGCAGTAATTTTTGCTTTGCCGATAGCTTTTATGTTTTGTTGTCAAAAAATTGTGATCCACTGTTCATCAAATTTCCAAACTGCTGCTGTCTAGGATAGTGTTCTGTCTTAGTCTGACACCTCATCTGAGTACTGTCCAATTTTGAGTCCTTGACAGTACATGCACCACTGATGGTGTAATGGCATAGCTCTCAACATCAGTGATGCAAACAAACCTTGCAGCGCCATAAGCCACAAACTAAGTGAGGAGTTGGTGTACATCTCTGTCTGTATATATGGATGTATGCCCATACACCATAAAATTAAGACATTGAACAGCAAGTGATCGAGCTCAACTATTTAATCACAACTACTCATTAAAAAAACAAAACAAAATATTTATTTTTAGAGGGGGGCAAGTCCCCACCTGCACTCTCCATTATGATGGGCTGTACCGCTACACCACCCCTGCTAACTATATGTATACCATCTCTGAGACTGCAATAAAGTGGGGAAAAGGGAAATTCTACAATCCCCATGTACTGAAATCTCACCCAGCAAAAAATGCAGTACATGTGATCAATCATTTTCAATCAGATGTCCTGGGCTTTTTTTGTTTGATAACTTGAAAAAGTGGAAGCTTGTCTATAGCATCTATATGTATACACACAAACACAGGTATCTGTCTATATATATCTACGGGGCAATTTAATAAAGCCTACATGAACTTATTTTCCATGAAGGCATAGTGGCACACTACTTACATGAAAGTAAGCAGGTTTACGATCCAGAAGACCGAGCTGAGAGGGTGTGCATGAGTGTGCTAACACGGAACTGTCCGTGGCAAGTAAATCACCTCATAAGAAGGTGAATTACATGCAACTGAGGGTGGCAGAGTTATCCAGCAGGCAGATAAGCAGTCCTGCAGACCCTGTGTCTGTGTCTGAAATGTACAAGGAAAAATTCCATGAACAGGGGCTGTAAAAGTGCATTAAGAATGACAGAAATAACATAGTAGATACAGACATCTGCAAAACTATTCACTATGTGTCCAAAACCTAATGGAAATAATTTAAAATAACTTTTTTTTTTAATAATCAGATTATGTTTGCACAGCACTCTAGAGTGCGCAAAAATGCTGTTAAGCAAAAAAAATCTAAAAAGTGTAAAAACGAAAATTAGTAGTATGTGACTGTAATGCATTATAGGAACCTGCATGGAGTATGTACAAGGGTAGACTGCTGTGGTTGCTAATGAGGCAGGTTCTGAAACCATGCAGTTCCCATGTTGTGTGCACAGATCTCTATGCAAATGATCTGGGGTTACTGAATAGCAAAAATGGTTATCTGTGCCCCCAGATCCCATCCATGTAGGCAGAGAACTGCGTTTTGATGTCCACATAAGAGGTAGCTGACATCAACAGGGGGTGTGTCCGCATCTTTTTAAGCTCATTGGAGCACAGCGGCACCTGTTTGCCTGGCACTCCACTCTGCTCAGCAGGGGGTGTGTACAGTGACTGCTAAGCTTTGTTTTCCTTCGGGGTGCATGTTTCAGTGGGTTTGAGCATGTTTGCATGGCACTCTATCGTGCTGAGCATGACCTTTCTAGGGAGCATGTACAATGACTGCTGAGAATTGTTTATCTTCATGGTGCATGTTTGCATGGCATGCAGCAGTGCTGAGTGAGGAAGGCTGTAAAAATAAATTGGCTGAGAAAGGCAATGATATCTTAATTACAGATGACCCCTGTTCCACTTGTACTAGGGCCATTAACAGCCCTTAATGATGTACTTGGCAGGTGTAATGCATCATAGGTAGCCAATCACAAAGGTTGCACATACAACAGAGCACTATAAAGGTTGCAGAAACCCTACAATCTGATTTCACTTCCATATTCTGCATCAGTGGAGTGCAGACTTTGAACTTTTAACTAGAGAATGCTAGGGGCTGTTATAGGTCTGCTACATATGTATGTGCTAGATGCTGAGGTCAATGCTTCTGCTGCTGCTGCTGACCATAGTCCTAGACTGAGAAGGAGAAGAGTGTTTAGGACCAGGGTAACCTTCCAGGGGCTACATGAGCAGGAGATTGTAGAGTGCTATAGGGTGGACAGGGACATATTACAAGGACACACTGAGCTCTGCCAACCTCAACTCAGACAGAAAGCCAACAGAGGGGAACCCATCCTAGTGGAAACAAAGGTATGTGTAGTGTTTAGGGTACTAGCTACAGGTACATTCCAAAGACTAACTGGGGACATGATGGAGGTCTAACAGGCATCAGCATCCAGGGTACTCGACCAATTCCTGGATGCCATGCTACCACATGCCAGTGGGCACATTTATTTTCCCCTCACCCCTGAGGTGAGAGCCAGCAGTATGCAACACTTCTGTTGTGTATTACACTACCCTAAGGTACTGGGTGCTATAGATTGCACTCATGTACACATCAAAGCACCACCCGGTGAGAAGGGTAGAATCTACGTCAACCACAAGGGGTACCGCTCCATCAATTGCCAGGGTCAAGAAGTGTGCAATGTTCAGGGCATAATCATGAATGTCTGTGCTGGCAGCCCTGGCAGTTATCATGACTCCCATATCTGGCATGCATCACAGCTGTACCTGATGTTTGCTATGGTGGGACATTTCACATGGCCATTTACTGGCGAATGCTGGCTATGCACTGGAACCATGATGATGACACCCATCAGAAATGTACACAGACCCACCAAAGTATGGCATGATGAGGTACACTCACAAACTAGGAACATCACAGAGTGTAGGTTTGGGCTGCTGAAGTCATGGTTCTGGTGCCTCCATATATCTGGTGGATCCTTGCAGTACTCTCCAGCCAGATGTACACACATGCTCACAGTATGTGCCATGCTACATAATATGATTCTGTGGAAACAGCTACAGGAGGAGCAGCAAAAGAAAGGGATACACAGCCCCCCACCAGTGCTAAGGTCATCACAACCACACCCACAGGGGGACTCAAAGAGGAAAACCCTGAGGTTGTCCCTGTATCCCTGTAGGCAGACCAACGCATGCCTAGTATGCCCTGGCCTTGGCCAAGAAACAAAGCATAGAACATGCACTGACATCCTAGGGCCCTAGGGACTGACACCTTACATACTCGCATACATGTTAGTTAAAATAATGCCAGTCAGCCCACACAACCTGTACCTCATGATGTATTGGCTGTGGACTGCATGCGTCAGACAGAGTCAGGCCCAGTCTACAGGTCTGTCAACTGCTGCATTCACAAGGTAAGTCACACAGCTAATCACCACTTCTAAGGGGTACTAGAATATGGTAGTATATGTATGGGCCTGCTGCATGCATGCAAGGTAATTTAGTGGGGTACTGGGCTACTTGCAGATATCTAACAGCTGATGGGGCAACAGGTACTCTGTCCAATAGTATGTGCCCCAAAATATTCACTAGGCCACATGGCTGGAAACCCCACATCATTATTCAAGGGGGATGCCAAACAGTGTGGTCACAGAACAGTCACATGACTGTGTATGCCAGCAGAACATGGGCTGGTTGTCCCCCACCCCCAACTCATCGGTGTACCCATACAACTGCTCTAGCAGTATATCTACAATGATATATCAGCAGACCACCCAATTCCAGGGCTGTGACATAGAATCTGGCCACATGTTATATGTCTCACGTAACACAGGGGTGACAATGTATGTCTGTATGCGTTGGCACCACCCGGTGATTGTGCTGATTGTGTCAAGAATAACACATTCCTGTCTAGCAGCCTGAGTAGCTCAGTAGGCTAGGGACATTACCATGGGTAATGGTGTTGATGGTTTGAATCTGGCAGTAGCCACAACTTTTGCATTTGAGGTAGTCGTATGGTGGTATTCCCACAGACTGTCATAACTCCTCAATCTGTTACCGCAAGAAAACTGGACAAAGCCAGAGTGAATGGGGGGACAAAGGGCCAAACCTACAGACAGACATTATATATGCTCTGAGTAACCTAGAAGGTGGCTAGTATAACAGCAAGTTGCAACAGGTCAGATTAGCTGCAGGATGTAAAGGCCATCACTTAAATGTCTTAGTAGTTACAACAAGTCAGTGACCAATGTACAGTATAGCACCAGAAAACCACAAATGCATGAGGAACACAACAGACGTATGGGGCAAAATGCTGGATATTCTACAAAAACATGCACAGGGAGAGGTATGCAGATTGTCACCCTGTGTGTGTTGTTACATCATGTACCCCAGTAACATCATACCTCTCAATCTCTTAGAGCATGAAATCTGGCCAAAGCCATGAATAAAAGTGGGATAAAGGCCCAGAGATAGGGAGAAGTTTTAAATATTGCTCTTATAAATGCAGAAATTTGATAGAATAATAGGTCTTGTGTTAGCATGAATCCCCTGATGTGTATGGAGTCTGAAACTCAAATGTCTGTCATTATTTTTTAACTTCAATCTTCAGTGCTTTGCCACTAATTTGCCAGAATACCACAATGTTATGTAAAACAGACCAAAAATATGAGGCAAAAATCTGGATATTCTCTGAAGGTCTGTACAGTTGTGAGGTATGAGTCACATATTATGGTAAGCAAACAGCAGGAGAATGCCTTGGACTATCTGGGAAGTGCTGTACTGTGGAAACAGGTGCAGCAGCCAATGGTACACATAATCCTAGACTGGAGTATATTGTAGCTCTGGCCTGAAGTCACCTTGTAACTACTGTCACACTGGGCATACTCCTACACTTAGCTAACTTGAGCCCAAGTCTGTTGCATCTTCCACCCAAAGACCTGCTATGTGGAAATATGTCTGTACATAAATACAGCTACGTATACATATCTGTCTCACTCTATCCCCTTCACGTCTGATTAGTGCATCTATCAGTATGTGGCGCGCACGCACACACACAGACACACACATATATATATATATATATATATATATATATATATATATATATATATATAAATATATATATATATATATTTACATTTGTTTACCGGGAAATTCCAACTGGACGCAGGTTCTTTTTCAGAGGATGCCCGGGGAGAAAAGCTCCACATCATGTACATGATAGAGATACAAAGTTGCGGCAATAGTAAACAACATTATAGGTTGTTGGCTTTAATACAATAACAAGATATTGATTATCAACATTATATACACTAAATGTTGGAAGTTAAGATAGTTTCTTGTCATTTATAATATTAGTAACAAAGTTGTCAGACAAGATTTTAAAGTATGTAAAGACAACTAGCTAATTCTGACTGTGGTTATAGTGGTGGTAGTATAGTTGGGTTAAGAGTCTAGGTGGGGGGTAAGGCTGGGGGTGTTAGTCTAGATTAGAACAAGGACAAAGTCAGTGCAAATTTAAGTGGAATTTGCGTGCAGTCTTGAAAAGGCTGCTGGAAGGTAGAGTAGTTATAGAGGGTGGAAGATTGTTCCAAAGTTTAGATATGGTACATGAAAATATGGCTTCTCCTGCTGAGTTTTTGGGTTTGATAATAGTGAGTTGATTTCTGTTGCTTGATCTTCGGGGCTTAGTGGAGTGAAGGGAAGGGATGTTAAGGGGTGGTTAATAAGTTTATGAGCAAGGGTGAGTTGATTAAAGTGAAGGAGTTGTGGGAGCTCTAGCCAGTTTAGTCTTTAACAGAGATTATGATGACTATGGTAGGAGGTTCCAGTGGCATATTTAGCAATTTTGTTGTAACAAGCATCCAGCTTGTGTAGGTCTGTCTGTCTAAGGTTGGTAAGTATGGGAGATGCATAGAGTAGGGTGGAGATTACCTGGGAATTGGCTATGGAGAGCCTAGCCACCTTGGTTAGGAATTGGCGGCTTCGATATAATGCACCAAGTTTCTTGTGAACTTTTTTTATTGTGAGAGATGTGTGGGTGTCCAATCTAAGTTTGTTGTTTATTTCCACACCGAGTAATTTTGTGTGTTTTGATGGAGAGATGATGGTATTGTCTTTGGCGAGAATGTTGAAGTGGGGGGTGTTTTGGGTGGCTTTGGAAGGTTGGAATAGGAGAAGTTTTGTCTTACCTGGGTTGAGTAGAAGCTGAGCATTGGATAGTCATCTTTTTACAGAAGAGAATGATTCCTGTGTGATTTGTTGTAGTTCTGGTAGAGTATGGGCGGAGCAGATGAGACTAGAGTCATTTGCGTACTGTATAAGAGATGCTTGTGTGGTGGCAGTATATAGATTGTTAGTGAAAAGTGAGAATAGCAGAGGGCCAAGTAGAGACCCTTGGGGAACTCCAAGAGTAACTGGGAGGTGAGATGATAGGTTATCATCCCAGATTACTGATTGCTGGCATTCATGTAGATAGCTGTGGAACCAGTTGCAGGCTGATTATGAGAAGGAGAGATTGGGGAGAGTAGAGAGTAGTAGCTCATGAGATACCATGTCAAAGGCCTTTGAGAGATCTAGAAATATGGCAGTAGAGAAGAGGCCATTGTTTGTGTAATGAAGTATAGTGTTGGTGAAGGAGAACAGAGCAGAGGTAGTCCTGAGATATGGCCTGAAACCATGTTGGGTTTTGGAGAGGAGATTATTATCTAGGAGGTAGCTGGAGACCTGGGTGTTGATACATTTTTCAAGTATCTTGGAGAGAGGGGAGAGGATAACAATGGGGTGGTAACTGGAGAGTTCGGTGGAGGGGGTGCCTTTGTGGAGGGGAATGATGTGGGATATTTTCCATATCAAGGGAACATAGTCTTCTGTTATGGAACAGTTGATTAGAATTGAAATTGGGTAGGCTAGTGTATCAGCTGCAGTTTTCAAGTATTCAGAGGGGAGGTTGTCAGCTGCGAGTTTGGTGGGTTTAAGTTTTGACAATAGTCTTTTTATGTTGGAGTTAGGTACTGAGGTGAAGAAGAAAAGAGGAGTGGGGGTTAAGGGTTAGGAGTTGGGGGCTGTTGTAGGGAAGTGTTGTTTAGAGATGTTATAGTTTCAGTGAAGTGTTTGTTGAAGGATTCAGCAATACTGCTGGAGGAGGGGGGAATGGACGGCTGGGGGTATCAGCCTTTCCTGGGTGGAGGATAGTGTTAATAGTGGACCAGAATTGCTTAGGGTTGTGGTTGGTAGAGTTTAGGGTGGATTTATAGTACAGGGATTTGTCTAATTTTATATGCTTTTTGGCTTTATTGCACAGTTCAAGGAATGATTGCCTATCTGAGTTATTTTTTGTTAGTCACCAGTACCCCCAGGCTTTATTTCTGGATTTCAATAGGGTACTGGCGGTCTTTTGTAACCATGGGGCATGCCTAGATCTGACTTTGGCATTTCTTACAGGAGCACGGGTGGTTAGGATGGGGAGGAAGGTACTGATGAAGAAGTGGACAGCCTCATCTAGGTTGAGATATTTTAGTGGTGACCAGTTAA